>NC_065527.1:7066974-7091232 GCF_006386435.1 Epinephelus moara
ATCCGCCCCGCCCCCTATCCAATCAGAAACCTTCCCTGCCCCAAACCTTGCACGGACCTGAATAAAGGCGATTAAACTGATCTCCCGTGTAAGCCCTCATTCGGAATGAATATTTCCCATGTAAACTACCTGGAAAGACTTTAATTCCTAATGATTTCATTCAGATTTATTTCATTCTGAATGAGAAGCCATCATGTAACCACACCCATTTTTAAAAGAGAAAGGGGTACAAAAATAAATTGCATTTAATGTCAATGTACACACTTATGGAAGAACATCATTCAAACCAACAGTAAATTCAATTTCTATAGACGGCACTCTGCAGCCTGTCCATGCAACTGATTATCAGTCACTTTAGCTGTACTAATTAACCAGAAAAGAGACAATTGACCGCCATTAAATAAAAACCCTATGGACACTGGCGGCGTGTGTACAAAGCAACACAAAGCTACACAAATTAAATAACCTGACACTTCTTACAGAATTAACAACAGAATAAAATCTTCACCAAGGCAGACACCACGCATGGAGTTATCTAGACAATATAAAATACACATCAGCTGCAGCCGTAAAGAAATTACAACAAAGGAGAGACTGTTTTAACAGCTAACGCACTGTAACACGACATGTCACTTCACATGTCATAGACACACCTGCAGCTTTCTTTCTGCTCCAGCTGCTGATTTGTTTCCCTTCTTTTGTTCCGATCTCACGGTTTATCAGGAAAGTACAATACCTGTGATGCAAAGTAATTAAGTAAAAGTAAAACGACTGCTTTTAGTAGTTATTGATAAATAATAGTTTATCCATCTGACCTGTACATCTGTGCAGCATCTCTGCCGGGTGCCTCGCAAAGCTGGCGTTGACCAAAAATCTTCCCTGTAAAAACACAATTTGTCATTTGGAATTGTTTTGTTTGAGTCCAAATGTCACAAATGAAAGACATCCTGTTAATCTGTGAGCTTTAAAGGTGAGCATTTCTTAACATTGTGTTTGAACAGATTCAGGTTAGATGCTTCCCAGTGCTCCCAGTCTTTATGCTAAGCTAACTAAACCCCCCCCCGGCTCCAGCTCCACCATAAACCCACACACATGACAGTGGTGTTCCATGTCAGTATACAGAGTTACCAACTCACCTTAAGTAACCTGTGAAGCAGCTTGAAAGGTATGCAGGGCACATAATCTGGTCGTAGTAAAACACCACACTGAAAGACATTCTAAGTTTACAGCCACTGTAAGAACTTAAGAGAAAGTTAATTAAGTATGTTTTTACAGGACAAACCTTGCCCAGTGCAACTTTAACACAGGGTGTTCCTTATCCTTCATTGCTCCTCAATAGCCCCTTGCATCCCTCTCCGTCTTTCGCTCCCCGGAGACACGCAGTACTCTGGACAGATGACCTCGCTCGCAGCCAGCACTCTGGAGTGAGCTGAGCCAGCCAGGCTCCAAGTCACTCCCAGCGCTGTCCGCTGATTATAGTGGGTGGATATGAAAGCAGTGGAGGTGCTGAGGCTCAGACGCGGAGAGCCAGAACACTGGAGCTGCTGCTCTGTGGAGCCCAGACAATGCGCTTTTACAAGAGGGATGGATCTACGCGCCACATAGAAGCCAATAAATCCACACCGCAGTGGAAGGCAAGACAACGCAGCGCCATTGTGTTGGCGTAGCTCTTTGTTTTATGTGTTGCATGTGTATATGTGTCTGTGTGCACATGTGTGCCTGTGTGTGCACACTCTTGTGTGTGTTTGTGTGCATTTAAGTGTCTTCACCTCAAAGGAGTGGCCTTCATCACACAGCGACTATTGTTGCAAGCCTCTCCGCCTTCCCTCCATCTGCCTCGCAATGCCTTAGTGGTGCAGGAGAAGACGAAGGGATGTGGGAGGGAGTGCATTGTTGAGTTGGACTGGCAGGAGAGGGGAGGGGGTGAGGAGGAGTAAGAGGAGGGGAGGAGGTGATGTGAGCCTGGGCAGACTCCTCGGAGCCGGACGTGGAGCTCCGATTATAGTGGCGGGGGACCGCAGCGAGACGTCGCCCAGCAACCCCAGCAGCTCTGCCTGTAAATCATGTCACCGGGGCTCCTTGGTGGCGCCCCGGGCCTCTCATCCAGTCTGTCAGCATCCCGGCTCGGGGACTGAGACCAGGGGGCCATTCAGGCCTGAGGGCCAGCAGGACCAGCGCTGGGGACGAGGACATTTGGGTCAGAATCTTCTAAAGATACACCTCACCAGGCTTCAAAAATAGAATATCCCGCTACGTAAATCCATCCTTGGTGAATTTAAGATTCATATGAGTGGAAGCATTTCCTCACCCTTGGCATTTTCAAAACTTGAAACAAAGTTTATTTAGTTGCTGCTCATATCTGGTACTTCTGTAAAGTGCATAATAGCAGGCCTACTGTGAAAGTGTGACAGGTTAAAGGTCCTGTATGCAACATTCAGAGCATTAATACAGCTGTAAACATTTGCTATGTGAAGATTCAGTGGGGTAATGGTGTCCTGAGCAGAGAGTGAAGTCAAGCTACCTCTGTGTGTGTTGTAATCAGAGTCTCTCTGTGGTTTGCAGCCGTGCGTGTGTTAGTGCATGTGTGTATCCCACTCAGGCCCCGAGGAAGTGTGCTGGGCTTTAAGTGGAATTACAACCTCTGAGCTCATCATGTGACGCCATCAGGCCCAACAAGACTTTTTCCCATAGACTTATGTCATGAAAGAGACTATGATAAAAAAATTGAGCATCACAACTCCTGCAAAATAACTCGTGTCACTATCAGGACTTGATCCATCACATTTGGAAAGTCTAGAAGAGCTGAATCATTTTACCCTTATTCAAATTAGCTGAGTGCTTAACTGGACATAGCCAGCTCGGCCGGGGGAAGTCTCTATCTCTATCTAATGATGAGGAAGGAGCACCGATCATGCGTCTTACTTTATACGCAGCAGTTAAACAATTTGGGATTCATTCACTGAGCAAATTTCATAGGAATGAAACCCATCCTCAACGCTGTACTCAGGTCTCTTTATACATCCATGATCCCACTGGCTAGCTCATCCCTGCTGCTTGCACTGCGCTCATATGGCAGTAACTGCTGACATCAAGATGACGTCGTCGCAATAGCGTTGTGCCCACTAGAGTTTGGCTCGGGCTGCATTTTCCTGACTGAACCCGACCCAAGTCCAAGACATTTATGACGGGTTATCTGTTTAGCGTTATCACACATGGACAGCGTGTACATGACCATCAAAAGGCTGCTGTTATGCACAGTCAAGCACGCCGCATGCACAGCAGTGCATGCAGTTTTTATCCGAACCTGGTTCCATCGGGATCAGGTCGGGTATCCACACTCTGGTGCCCACCCTTCAGTTTCCCCTGGTTGACTACGTTAGCTCTGTCAACACTGTTGCTGTTTATGGAGTTCGCTGCTCGGCCCTCATCAGGGTCTTATGAGGAGAAATCCCAAATGAAAGCTAAAAAAATCCCTGTCTTCTCTCTCACCTATAAAAGTTATGAAAAACCACATTTGCTCATATGCAATCCTTCATTTCATCACAAAGGGCCTCACATCCTGCAAATAAGAGTGACAATGACGGATAACTGACACCGCTGAGGGTTCATTGAGGGTCATCAGCGGTTCGCTCGCTCTGATGAGAGCTTACTGGCCCAAACGCATTAGTGCTTTGTAACGGTTGCTTACCCTTCAATAATCCTACGCTCTTAACAAAAGGGGCCTGTCCAAAAATGGTTTAGTCTTGTACTGCTGCGTAATCGTCTTTGGGAAGCTTTGAGAAATGCTCCCTGTAGGACCGTGTTGAAATGGTTCTGCATAAATTTATAACTGTGCTACAGTAACAAAGAACCATTTAGGATTGTTTGAAATGCTCCAAGCAAGACGTCTTTTTAAGTTCTTCACATTGGCTTTGATAGTATGATACATTCTTAAAAGTTATTTTCACATACAGTGGTTTCCTCAGGCCGTTATGATTGATGATGACCAACTGCTCTCGCCAAAATTAAGCACACTTTTGTTTCTCAGTGTTTGCGAAGACACAGTTGTGAGGTTGAACTCAGGTTACGGTGCTAAAGTGCCAACGCTGGCGCTGGCATGTTTTCAAGAAATTTCTAAGAAATGAAGAAACCACAGCCACTGATTTGGAGAAATACGACCTATTCTCTTCTTATTCTCATATGAGGTGTTAGCTGAGAGCGTTTTAACAACCACAGGGGTTTTGATCCTGATTTGCCACGAGTCATTACCCAGCGAGCATTTGATGGATGTCAAATAGCAGGACATGGCCAAGTTCAACATTCACCTTAAATAAAAGCTAGAAATTTTCACAGTATGATATTACCACATGGGAGAAACTGATACTAACAGAGTTTCGGAAAGTTTGCCAGACTGATGATAGTAGGAGAGGTGGGTGTCTTGATTTCTCGAACCACTATAGAGGTTGGATTGCTGGTGTGCTGGATGTTTAATATGTTATCCAGCTTTTTCTGTGCATTCAACATCATTATCAGTGGCAATCACTCGAGTCAAATAGGATTGTGCTGTTGGTGGGTCATCAGGTGGCTGTAGAGGCTGATCCTTCATCCACAGGTTTTATTGCAGTGTGGCCATTTTTAGGTGGTTTAGTTTGAGGAGCCATTTTAGTGGTAGATCTCTTCTTTCTTCGTCTTAAGTACTATTCAGTCCTCCTTAGTTATGTTTCCTTTCCTTCAGTTGAATGAATGAATGGCTGAATTAAAAAATATTAAAAACAAATAAGACAAGGAAACAGTATCTGAAAAGGCGTAGGTAGAAGTTAAACTTACATGTTCATACATTTCTTCTTTTAACTTATATATTATTTCAGCAAATTCCCAAATTTATTTACAACTAATATACAACTATCCCCAGTCTATTTACCACCCAATTAAAAAAATAAGTACAGTAATAAACCCATCTTATTTACAGTCCAAGTACAGTGTTACAAAATAAATATGCACTCCCCTAACACAACCTTTCCTTGTCTATATATCTACCAAACACATCTTTTTTTGTAGTTTTTAAAAAAAAAATTGATTTATATTTGTGCTTTTTTTTAAAAAAAATAAATAAATAAAATTCTCCTCTTAAATTATAGCCCCCCCCCCCCCCTTCCTGTCACAAAACATTTTTGAATGTTGCCCGGAAGTGAATTATTTCTCACTTTAAACATGATTATTGCAGTTTTAAATTTGGCCAGATCAAAAAAATGTCAACGCATGTGACTTTAAAAGCAGTGTGTTTGTGTGTTCCCTGTACCCCACATTATGTACTGTTACATCTAGATTAATATTTGTTTTGGCCTACCGGTATTAGTTATGAATAGTGTTCAGCAAGGAAATTGCTGAGATTTGGGAACACGACCACACTACTACGAATAACAGCCAAACATGATTGTTGCAGTTCAAGATGGCTGCTGCTGTGTTTCTCTGAACCTGTGGCTGATTTTCCATCTAACAAAAATCTGAGTAATCCTGCATCAAATTCAAAATTTCTGATGCTGTTTCAACTAAGACGATTAAAACCATCTCAATGCTGAGAAATTGTGGACATTGCTGGTATCTTTGGAGGTTTTTGGCTCTATTTCGGATCTATTCTGCTCAACTCTGGGCCTAGTAGGCCTTGATGACCAACCATGCCTCTTAAAGCCTCAAACAACACCACCGAGGAATATGTCACCATGGCTCAAGTACGTGAGCTGTTGGACCAGCTAAAGGGTTTTACAGAAGAAGAAAACATGTGTGCAGATCATTGTTGACTCTTCAAACAAGAGGAAGTCTATGATTTCAAGGTGAGTCTAGAAATGACTCGGAAGAAATATGATGATTTTAAAGTTTCATGTAAGTAGAATTTGTGTTACATGTATCTGTAGTTGTGTACCATGTAGCTGAATCTTGGTTTTCTTGTGTGTAGGCCATCAGGGATGAAACTATGGGAAGTTGCATTAAAGTAGAGTTGTCCTTTAATCTGTTGCTTTGACTTTGAGTCATTTTTACTGAATATACTGTGGGTTTCTGTGACTGTATAATTTATTTTAGCCAGTGCCTTTGTTTTGTGTGCCTTTGGAAGTTGGACTCAAGTCCAACACATTAACAACCTGCTTGTTGAAGTGCAATCTCTCTCTCTCTCTTCTTAATATAATCTGATAGACCTCATTGGCCTGGTTGAGTGGCACCCTGCCCATCTCCATCCAGGCCCCGGCCATGCTAACATGTCATTTGGATGCCCCTACTTGCCCTCTTAGCTCCCCGCAGCGTCTGGCAACCCTGCAAACCCAAAGCCAGCGTCTCGTTAGCATGCTGGTGGCCGCTCGATCTCGCCGTCGAGCAAGGTCACCGGAGACTGAAGGTGGTCGGAGTGCACCGGAGTGAGTGGGTGCAGGCGGGGCGGAGAGCGGAGGAGTGAGGGAGGGGGGGGCCCCAGTTTGTGCTATTAGCATTCACTGGCTCCCCGCGCATCGCTAAATTTTTCAGTAACCTCCAGCTGCTTGATGTTGGAGCAAATCACCAGAGAGGCTCACCGCGTGCCTATCCGCCTTACCACCCCTCTCTCCCCCTCAACCACCCATCACCCCCCTTCCTCCCTCCCATCTTCTCCCACTCCGGAGTGCCGTCTCATCCAGGCCTCTTCACTTATTCATGTGTTTATTTATTATTTCATCGGCTGCGTCTGAGCCGGAGAGAGGAGGCATCTAGTTGTGAGAACAGTCATTAATTCATTAAAGCCTCTCCCTCTCTCCTCCTCGCCTATCCATCTATATCTTTATCTCCCCATCTCCATCGGATAGGACCCTTTCCCTCCCGCACAATCACACAGTCCTACTGCCATTCCTCTGTTGCCCTCTTGTCTCTTTCACTCCATCTTCACACCTCTCTTTTTCCATTTGCATACATCACCAACCAATTCCTTGCGCCACTTTCATTCACTTGCCTATTGATATGTTGAAAGACAGGTGTTGGGCTATGTTCAAAGGCAGAGGAGTGAAAAGAGGAGCTGCTCAGTGATCGAAGCTGATTTCTGGAAAAAATAAATAAGTCCATCTGGGTAGATTCACTGATCAATAAGAGCTGTGGAGCCACGGAGAAGTTCTTCACCCCCTCTTCCCTCTGGATGTCTATCTTCTTCTCTGCCATACTTCCCCCACAGAAAAGGGGTTTTATAACTCTAAAGGCGGGGTCATTCAAGTTCAGAAAGACCTGAATGGTGTTCAAGCATTCCGACGCTTAAAGCAGATGCGTAAAATGAGATTTAACTGTCAACGGACCAAAGCAAGACAAATGCCAAATTGACGTATGATGCTGTGTACGTTATGCATCTTGATTTCAAAGAGTTACTCTCGCCATGGGTGTAGGAACGGTAAAGAAAGTGGCGCTTTGTGACAAAGACAAGAGCAGACACTTCTGCCAGGCTCCCTCACATTTTGTATTCTTTTGTCTGTCTCGGGTGAATAGGCCCGGTGATGGGAAGGAGAAATATGTAAGAGCGTCACATATCTCAGACCGTAACCTCTTGTATTTCTGCTGAGACATTTTTTTCACTCCAGGTGTCGCACTATTCCTCACACCACGCGTGTCTCCTCTCTATCATGTTAACATCAGTAGTCAGACTAGTTTGCCAGTGTGTGTATGTGTGTGTCCTCAGGGGCCAGTGCAGGGGCCCTGGCGGCTTCCCTGAGGGTTATGTATGGGAGCAGGGCTCCAAGGTGCTGGCAGGCCTGTCTGGGTTATTAATGACAGCGATAGACCGGACCTCACACACTCCATCACCTTGTGCCTTACACACCACCAGCTCATCTACCACACTGACACCTGGCAGCCTCACCCCCGCCTCACCCTGCGTCACCTCACCACCAACCTAGGACAGGAGCAATGCTTTTTGGGGCCCCAGACAATATTTTGGCTTGGCTGTCAGCCACCTCGCTGCCTGAAATCGCTTTTAGTCAGTTCATATTCATGACATCATGGTATATGTTATAGGTCTGAACAATTAAAGGTCCAGTGTGTAGGATTAAGGGTGATCTAATGGGAGAAATAGAATACTCATATTGCTATATTCATATGTATTTTCATTACCTCCTTAAATTAGGATTTGTTGTGTTTCCCTTTATAGCTTCATGCAGAGCAAGTTTCCCTTCCACAGAATCAGTCATGTTGTTTCTACAGTAGCCCAGAACAGACAAACCACACACTGGCTTTAGATAGGACCATTTCTGTTTGGCATCGGCAACACACTCGGCACACTGGGGCATTTTCAGTTGATTTACATCTGTAATCTCAACACTAGATGCCACTGAATCCTACACACTGTTCTGCTGCTGGGGTGCACTGAAACAACGCTCACCCACTTTTCCCTCCAAGTGCTTAAACAGTTTGCATAATCAGGTTGAAATTCATATATATTTATAAAGATTGTGGATCCAATCATCACTGAAGTGTATGTCGTGCAAGAGAGACAAACAAAACAAATGGAATGGTCAAAGTTGTCATATTGACCTTTGAAGCGTGTTGATTCATTTATGACATCAGCTCATGCTTTGAGTAACATGCAAAAAAACACTACACCTTAAAACTGCCAGTAGTAACATTTGAGTATTGAACTTAATTATTTTTCATTACAAGGATTACAATTAAATTATTAATCAAAATTAATATAATTAAAATATTATAATTATTTTTTTCTCTATCTCTCATTAGCTAACTATTAGCTAGTTAAGATGAAAAGGCAGGAAAACATCCTTTCATTTTTTAGTTATAGTCGACAAATGTATGTGAGCTTGTCACTGTGGTAACAGCGGTCACGTAACCTTCAAAATGAGCCACAACTTAACTTGTGGTAAATAAACAAATAGCCCTACACCCAAGGTATTCAGACCATAATGAGACATTAAAGGAACACATTAATTACTCACTGCGTGCTACCTTGAATTCCTGAAGAAAACTTATTTTTTCTCCAATGCTTCAACCCTGAACAAAGAAAAAAAACTACAAAAATGGAGAATTTTTTTTGATCTGACAGCAAAAATATAAAAACTTCCATCTCACACAACTCGTGCAGTATAATCCACATGTCATAGATCCAGCTGTATGCTCAGTATTTCCAAAAACACATGCATTCTCACAAACCTTATTATTATTTAAAACCTTTCCGCATACAAGTAGCACGCTCAGGCAAGTGCATGCATTTGAACTCTGCTTGAGAATTCCACTGAGCAGAGTTCAACGTTTTTTCTGACTGCAAAAGTTAGCTGTTTTCAGCAAAAAAAAAACTTTGATAAACCCACTGTACACTAGCCATCACCAAATGGCAAACAGATAAGGCTAGTGACTCTAGCTAGAGAACTCACTGTTTAGCCTTTTAAAGGTAAAGACCGAGATATATCCTCCTGAAGCTGGTGGAGACCAAAAAGCGAGAAAAAACACTGAATATTGACTGACATTCATCAGAATGTGTCTGTGTAAATAGATGACTGTTTGCTAACATATTAGCTGTAACGACACAACAGCAAAGTGATAACTCAGTATGTTCTGTTTACAGCTTGTTGTGTTGCACCTAAGTTGGGGACAAGTTACTCTTAACACAACATAATTTCTCATGCCGCCTTGTAAGTTAATCACTCTATCCTCTGTTCCCTTCTAAAATTAGTTATGAGCCGGTCGTCTCTGGTGTGATTGATCACTGCTCTCACCAATTCTCTGCTCAGGAAAATCAAAGCAGCAGAGTTCCTTTCATCCACAGGGAGTCATATTCACTGCCATCTCTTATAGAGTTCAGCTCGATACGATAGGACAACTAAACTTGTGGAGGGCTCAGGTTAGGATTTAGTTTGGGGATATTTCAATTGATATTTAGAAGGGATCAAAAATAAATTTGTTACACTACTTGCTCCTGAGAAAATAATAACATTACCATAAAGCATTACTGATTTTTTAGGGCATTATAATGATCCTTGGGCTTTAATTATCACTTGCAAGGTCACAGTAGACTGAAAGACACAATGTCTGAACAACAAAAATAAGCCTAATGGGAGCAGTGGTATTAGGGAGGCGCCTTTTTAAAGAACTCCCACTGACCACTTTAAGAAAAGGCTTTAGATTAAAGCCAAATTACTGTCTACATATTTACAGGCAGTGTTGGATTTTCCTGTAGGCAACATAGGTGATGATGTAGGCCCCCTCCCAAAGGGGGGTGCCAATTATTAATTTTGGGGGCTGCAGGAGAAGCATGCCTGGGGCGCCACATGTGCTAGGTTCAGCACTGGGAACCTATATGTGAGTACAAGGCTGGAAGACAACAGTTTAGGAAATAAACTTTGACATAAACTGTGTATACATTGTATGATTTGAGCCCATTTTAGAAATGTTGCCAACTCCCACTGTACAAGTAAATCATCTGGGAATTTCACACCATTATGCTGCCTCACCTTTCTGTATAAAAAAGGTACAGTTGTGGAATGGGGGAACAGAGTTTTCTCGCCTCTGAGCTGGGTACGGAGGTAGTAACAGCGCTGAAACGATGTCTGCAGGCTGGGATCATGGGCGACAATGTGTTATGCGTGCGACCAACTGTAGGAGATTTAAAAAGTAGCTGTTAGCTGATAGCAGTTAGCGGGTAACTCAAAGAAGAACAGTGGCCAAAAATGTCCCTCAACTGAGAAAACAATGAGGTCTGGCAGCTCCTTACCCTCCAAACTAGATGGGCCACCACATAACACTGATGGTAAATGATTGTTATTGCCATGTTTTGCCAGTGTTATTGGTTATAAAGTGCTGCCAGTGTGTATGTCACACTACAGGCCGACGCAGTTGTTTTAAATGCCACGACCGCCATGCCTCTTTTGATTCCACGATGCTGGGATGCCGTCTAAAATCACACACTGGAGCGACATGATGCCAATGTTGTTTGGTTCTGTGTAAAAATGCAAAGGCGGCATGAAGAAGAGACTTCTGTCTCTCTCTCACACGCACGTACAAGTTAGCAGCACCAACAAACTAGTTTGGTATCGGTTTCACTGTGTGATTGATAAAGAAAGAAGGTACTGATCTTAGTTGAACTAGAGCCACTAGTCAATTACCTGTGTGACGGTCTGACGATGGCCAACCAAAATTTCTAACATGTCCGAAATTCATCCGAATGCCCGACGACTGGTGGGGAGCATTTAATCAGGCCATGATTGGTCCTAGCTCCCCCTGTACGCCACATGGCAAACAACATTTGACAAAGCTTAAACTAAAATTAGTTGTCAGGCTCAAAATTTGGTTCAGGGGGCGTCGGTAGCTTAGTGGATAGTGCCGGCGCCCCACATATAGAGGTGATGCCTCGCTGCAGCGGTCGCAATTTCAACTCCGGCTTGCAACCCTTTGCTGCATGTCGTCCCCCCACTCTCTCTCTCTCCCCACTTCACAATCTTTACTCTGTCCTGTCCATTAAAGGCAAAAAAGCCCCCCAAAAAATCTTTAAAAAAAAAAATTGGGTCATAAACAAGCTTACAGTGTATGCCCAGCTTTAGAAATAAATTACATTAATTACTCTGTATTTATTCAATAATTACAGGGCTATAGTGACTTTTATTACTGGCAACCAACAAAGTCAGAACACTGACATATCAGTGCTGATATTAAAATCAAATTATTAATACTATTTAAAAAATACTTGGACTCAAACATTTTTTCAATGAACTGCAGTTATATACTGTTAAATAGAGTGGTTCATTGTTCACCCTTTCAACTGTTATTACACTATAGTTACAGACTGGACTCTAAAATAAAACAATCCCTTTTTCCCCCTCTTTAAACTGTGGTTACCGGCTGTATTAAAGCTGCACGCAGTTCAGCTCCTTTTCATTAGATAGCTGTTGTAAAAGAACATATTGACTGCTGGTACCCTGTTTGCACCCTGTAATTATTCAATATGTACTGGGTCATTTAAAAAGTGCTTACAGTGTAATTTAGTCCCTAAATGCACATTTGTGTTCGTCTTACTCATAGGTACCCAGTTGAATATTTCCTTAGTACAAAACACTCTGTGATTTCTGCATCCTGACCCTGATGAAGGCCACAAGCAAAACACATTGCTCTTGCAAGTTGTTTTGTACACTACACGTGTTGCTGGAGTTTTGACCTCTTCAGACTTCTTTCCCTCCTCCACGCACCTTGGAAACAGGTGAATGTGCCAGACACCCCCACCCTGCTTCTGCTGCATCCTGCTCCCTCTAAGCTCCCTTCACATATTCCCCTGCCAGGGCAGCTGCCAGTCAACCCAGCAGAGGACGGAGGGCAGAGATGAACGGAAACGAGAGGAGGAATGGGGTGAGATTGGCAGGCATGAGGAAGGCCGCAAAAGGTGAAGAAATATGAGTGAAAGAGCCAACAGAGAGGTGTGTGTGTGTGTGTGTGTGTGTGTGTGTGTGTGTGTGTGTGTGTGTGTGTGTNGAAAAGGAGGCACAATAGAAAGTGTGAAAGAGAGGTGGGAAAAGAAAAAGGGGGGAGACCGATGAGAGACGAATGAAAGAGAGAATGAAAACAGAATAAAAATAGAGGCTGAGAGGAATCCTCATTTTTCATTTCAGCTGGCGGACTCGATGCCTCGAGATCAGACAATCAGACCTGATGGCTTTGGGAGGCTCAGTCAGCTTAGGGCTCGGAAAATGATGGGAGGATGATGAGGAGGGTTAGAGAATCTCAGCAAGGAATAGAAGGAGGAGGAGGAGGAGGAAAGAGAAATGGTATTGGAGTAAATAACAGCAACACAAAAGGACAAAGGATTCAGAGATGGAGATTGCAGAAGAGCTGAACCACTGGCAGAGGAAGTGGGGTGATTTTTCCGCTGAGGGCGATGTGTGGGTTTAGAGTGGATTGGGCGTTGTTTAGTGTCACCAAACAGACCCCGAGCACCAACCCCTCCCTGGGCGTAAACAGCCAAGTCGAAGGTGAAGGGCAGCGGGGACGGATGGACAGATGGCCGGATGGAATGATGGAAATTCTTCTTTTAAGAAAGCCGTCAGCGCTGGGTTTATGTGTCCTTCACCCCAATCCTGCAGGAATAGCATTAAAACACCACCTCCCCTCCCCTTCTTCTCCCCCGTTTTCTCCCTCTCTGTGTCTCCTTCTCTCTCCACCCCCTCTCTCATTAAAACTGTGCGCCTCGGCTTCTAATTAAATCCCACTTGAAAGTCTTAAAAGTCAGACTCAGATTGATTCAATTTGCATTTCTGAACAGGGAACATTGCCTAAAAGGATTAATAAATTGGTTGAAAATGCCTCTTTCTGCAATGTGCTGTTGTTGCTTGTAAGACAACACCCATCCAATACCTCTTTTTCCCTGCATTCTTTCACTCTTTTTAACACATTCACTCACACACATGCACACATACACAACCGAGGCCCTAAAAGCAGTGAACCTCGTTGCCCATTCATCCATTTGTCCTGAAACACACACACACACATGCATGCTCGCACACACACACTCCTCTTCATGATTCCTCCCTTCAGTCGTCAATTGAATTCACATGTTCGCAAAAAACGCTGCGGTGAACACACACACACCCAGGCCTACACACACTTGCCACATTCACACACGGCAGCAGTGTAACGTTGTTGGCAGACCTCCAGATTTTTCCAGCAGAATGTGATGGAAGCATACAGGGGAGGATGGCGTGTGTGTGTGTGTGTGTGTGTGTTGGGTGGGGGGGTGAATCAAAAGAGAGTGAGAGAGAAAGCAGAGGGGGAGGGAGGCAATTGCTCAAACGAGGCACGCTGGGGGATTAAAAAAGCAATAGGAAGATTGGCATGAAGAACCTCAGCGATGTTGACGTGCCGTTGATGACTCACTTGGGTGATAATATGCGAGGTGCGCCGCTGTTGGAGGAAGACCGGACACGGGTCAGTGACTCTCCTCTCTCCCGGGGCGCACGAGTCAGCTAACTCACCAACCCCGGTCCCAATTCCTCACAGTCACTCCTCACATTCACAGTGAAGTGACTATTTATGTCCGCACACCAAGCTTTGATCTTATTTATGCTGCAGTTACATGCTCCTATTGTTGGGTAAATGAAACGATTAGTTGATCAACAGATTAACCTTGGGTTCTGGGAAACTGTCCAGGGTATTGTTCACTATTTTTTGACATTTCATAGACCAAATGTTTAACAGACTGCTCCTAGAACGCCTGTCCTGAATAGCAATTGTCTAATAATTTCTTATGGCAACCGTAACAAGGCATGGCAGGTCTGTCACGTCTTTGATTTCTCCACATGTTGAAGTGCTGAAGAACACAGACACAATGTATTTATCTGCTCTAAGACAAGCTGCAAACGTTAGCATGCCTGGCTAATTTGTTTCCTCAACCCATTCTCCCTCTTAGGTCGTCAAATACAGACACTCTGTCACACCCCATGGTGTCTGATGCATCTCTATGTGACGTACAGCTAAAACACACTGTAACACATGATTAATGTTGATTCGGTTGCCATTCGGTTTTGGCAGCAAAACTACTTGGCTATGTTTAGAAAAAAGATCATGTTTTGGGATAAAATATGTTTGTTACACGTAATGTAACGTGACATAAAAACCTCACGAGTGACGTCAGTGTGCGATGATCAGATATGACGTAATGTTACGACGATGAAAACTGCAGCCTCCTGGTTGAAAGTCTGGTTTTGTTCGACCCATCCACCTCCCCTCCCTCCCGTCCTACTTGGACTTTCTCGCTCTTTATTTAACATCAGTTGCTCTCAGCATCAAGTATTGTACATATGGGCTTATATTGGAGTTAGTTTAAAGCCTGGTGCAACTCACAGAGATGCAAAAGGGTGCCTTGGTAATGAATATAACTCCTCAACGTATTCTCATAGAACGGTTCGTATGATATCCTATGAACTGGCGCCCTATGAGCAACGTCACATCCTTAACATACAGTTACGTTATTAACGTAAAGTTACAGAGGTTAGATTTAGACAAGTAAAATTATTGAAGTTAGATTTAGGAAGAGAAACACGGTGATAATGTATCTTCATAAAGTCTGTTTTTTTGTGTACCATCCACCACCTCAACTTGCCTCCTTACAAGACCGCTCAGGACTGCTTCCTTGTTTACTCCAGTCAGCACACTGGTCATGTGATCACCCTTTCAAAATACGTTGAATATGTATGAATTTGGGCGCATTAATTTTCGTAGAAAAACCAACCAACAGTTTGTGAGAACAGCCTGAAATCCAAGGGTATGACAAAGTTTTGTAGTTGACGACCCAGGAATGAGAACAGGCTAACTTCCTGTTTATACCTCACTCACCACAGTAGCTTTGTCTTCCTCTATATAGTAGTAGTACATATAATATAAGGGAAAGTTTGCACTCCAGCAACCCCAGCTAATGTTACTACAGATAGCAATATGTTTTCCTGACAGATCGGTTAGTCCTTACCAAAAGATTACACACTTTCACAGAATTCTAAGACTTACAAAAACAATGTCTTTTACATTGATCATCAACTACTGATGATGCTGGATTCATCCCTGGGATATGTTGCTTCAGCCCCAGGTTTTTAGTACAATATCATGTTTATTACCATTGTCATAAATAGGACCCATCTACCAAGTTCCTCATTTTAAGAGTAAGTTGCCAATATCAACAAACTTGTGCTTTTTTTTTTTTTTTTTTTTTTTTTACGAAAATGGCGAACTAGCTACATCTGATAAAATCTGCAAGCTAGCTGAAGGTTGACAGATAAAGCAACAGTAACTGAGGCTGAGCGAATGGCCTGTTGATTAATAAAGAAATTAATCAACCAATGGATCAATAATGAAAAGAATCATCAGTTGGAGATCTTTATCTGTAACAAACAGAGTGTAGCTCCTATCCAGTACACATACGTCACGTTCTCAGAGTTGTGTCTGGCACTTTAAAGGGTTTTAGCCACTCGAAGATGAGTTTACATTCTCCAGTGTTACACATGGTGGGTTTGAAAGCTGATCTGAGATTAATTAAACTAAAAATCTATACAACTGATTATTTATTTCATATAGAAATGATCTATGTTATAGGGAGATTGTAAATTTTCCCCACAAGAATATACTAGTGCTCTTTGAAGAGGGTTTTGAAACAGTATTTAGCGATATAAATTTGCATACAATATAATTAAGCAGTCAGTTAAATTAAAATAAATTGGAAAAAGGAAAATGCAGTAGTTTCTGGTAGCAAGTCGGGGTGGCAGCTCTTATATTTATGAAATTTAGGCTGCAGCCCGTACCATAGATATCAGTTAGATACTGTAAGTGGTTGATTATCAAAGACAAGCGTCTTCCTGAGGAGGTTCCAATGAACTTACCTTTGATTTCCTTTACTAGAAATCATCCCAATTAGAGAATGAAATATGGTGTAATCGGAGCTTTTATTCACATCATGTTCATATCCACTGTACACAGTTCCACAAACACAACCATTCCTCACATCTGGAAGATTTGGCTTGAAATCCCATTTACTTGAATACACAAAACTGACGTGAAACCATTTGGTGTGATTCATTCCTGCCCTCCAGCAGCTCTCTGCCACAGTGTTTCCTCTGTTTTTTCTCCATTTCAAGACCCAGTTTCATGTTAATGTTACAATTATCGCTGCTTTACTGTAAGACATTTATCCCAGTGTATTTCAGCTGCATGGAAACTATTGCCTTGACATTGCTGCATGCTTCACAAAGCCTTTGTTTGAGGCACCGTCAGACTGTCACTGCTTACACTTAGCAGCATATTATCATCTCAGTCGTGGCTCCTCTGAGGCTGAGGCAGCATATGGCCTCTCCTCACTGAGGTCACTGGATGTGTTCGCATGTGTTGACCTCAGATTCAGGACATCGACACAACCAGGTCTAAACATGGCTATTAACTTAGAACAACACTGACCTCAAGTGGCTGTTTAACAGCAACTCATTACATACATGAAAGCCCAGCTTCAACATACATTGTTTTCATGATATAATGCTCTGATTAATTATCACGCACTTACGACATGCTTACACTGCTTTTATATTGCTCTGTGCTGTTAAATAAGCCCCACTGTAGGTAAAGTGCTCCAGCTGTGCAGCAAACTGTTTGTGCTCAGCGTTCTGCTTCACTTCTTCAGTCTGTCAAAATGTGCTTGTGTGCATTCCACTATTTAGTCAGTAAATGTCATGGAAAAAGAGATTAACTTTAATGAATTAATTTGTGTGCAAATAAGACTTTGGGTGCAGGGCTGGATTAACCTGCCAGAAGGCCCTGGGGAGAAAATGAGATGAAAGCCCATACTGACCCCTGCAACTTCAGCTGTATGTGTGGTGTGCATACAAGTATCCATCAGGTACTGTGTACAGGCAGAAACACATTGTCTTCATCACATTTTGCCTTTAGCTCTAGAAACCAACCAGTACTTGTAGAATACTTGGAATAAATCCAAACGCAAATATTGGAAACAGGCACAATTTAATCTCTATATCAACTGATGTAATAGAGGGCTTATACAGTACAGTATATTTTGGACCCTCTACAACAAAGAGCTCCCAGATAAAGAAGGACCAACCTTAATACTTGTGTTTTGACAGGGGCTTTACTACCTCAGCATTTAGGGTTCGAAAAAACAGGGGACTCTCGCCCAAAGTGGTTCAGAAAAATTTAACAGAATGCTGGAAATTAAGAGACCGACCCTCAAATTTTTCTAGCAGAAGACCCCATTAGTCATTAGTACGCCCTTGCATACTACTACAGTACCAATTATATATTTTGAGAAGAGCTTCTGCTGAGATTAAATTCCCTGGCAACCTTTTTTTTCCTCATGTAGGAAGGATTACTTTCTTGGAGAGGTGGTTGACTCACCTTTTGACTCCCATATGTCATTAGGTTTAGTCAATGATCATGGTTTCTTTTTTCTGTTATTTAAATAAATATGTCTTGTGTCATGTTTCAAATCACCATGGAGTTCAATATTTAATCTAGTGCTGTGAGTTCCCTAACATAACCTTTAAAGAGTTTCATCATGTCTTGAGCCTTATACATGCAGGACAAGTGTTACCTGAGGACCTCTGGTAATTTGTAATAATTGTGGAGGTCATCTGTAATCTGAATCCAATGCGAATCAACTATGTCTGCAAATTACCTACCACATTTTGCCAAACACAAAGGTTATGTGATAAGGCCAGTCCCGTTTGAATCAGCATCTCTGTCATTTAGTGTTGTATTTAAGTTTTTGGTTTTCTCCACGCCTCTTTTTTGCCTCTTTCACAGTCAAGGATTATGGAGGCTGCGTTGGCAATTATAAATGAAAGTTGTCACAGCACTTTGGGTGGAGGAGGCTCATGTTGCTGCACAGCATGACGACCTATTCGCAGAAAGAGCAAGAGAGCAGAATCTTGAAAAATGGATGATGTGACAAAGTGTGGCAGACTCGGTTCTCTTTGTTTAATCTCCATTAAAAAAAATAGGAGACTAAAACTACGTTATCGCCAGTGGTGCTGTGTGGTGTTTCTGTGTGGTGTAGAGTGGAGTTACACGTGCAGGGTATAAGGTCGGTAAACTTAATCGTGCAAATGTGCTGCACAAAGCAAAGATGTGAAGGTTTGTAATAAAATACAATTTCTAGGAGCAGGGTTGACAGAAGCCAATACAATTAAGAAAAGAAACCTAGATGGGTATGCAGACCTCCACTAAGGCCAAATGCCCTATCTCACAATGTTAACAAAAGGAAAAATAATTTGTGTATTCACCCAGTGATTTGGATCCACTCCAAAATTTAATGGGTTCTTCCTTGGCCTGTGCCACTCTCTTCCAACACGTTTCATGAACATAGGGCCAGTTGCTTTTCCGTAATCCTGCAGACAAAGACACCAAACTAAAAAAACATAACCTCCTTGGAGGAGGTAATACTTGCGAAATAAAGTAATTTTTTGTCTTTTAAGTAGGCCTTTTTTTTTTTCCTTTGACCTATTAAAAGCCAAAGTACTGAAATGTTTGCTTGTTTGGTACAGGCTGGGTTTTTTGATGGAGACAAAATACGGAAAACACTGTGATTACACCAAATAAGGAAATAATTTGTTTTATATGTTATTCATGAATAAGTATAGTATTCATTTATTTATAACATATAATCTTTTTATGTGCCATAAAAGCTATTTACAGAGAAAGAAACCGTTTTTATCATACTTAGTGAGGTGACTGGTGTGGGGTGAAGTGGGGAGGTATACAATCACAGAAGCCTATTTGGATTTTAATCACATTTATAAACAATTCTCATAGAATAAGGAAAAGTCCTGAATTGTAAAGCTGATAAATCAATCTAAGATATTGTTTTCATGTATTTAATGTATTTTTCAAGAGTGTTTCAATAATGAATATTTCCTTACAGTTTGGTTATTAATTGAACAATCACAAACTAACTGACCTTAAGATGGGACTACATGGCTACATGGTACGACATGTTATCACTTACAGACTGCAATTATAACCAGATCAATTTATGAATGACTCTGGTTATTATTCTGGCTGGACTCAAAAGTTAGGTAAGTATATATCCAACAAACTAGGACTTGACCGAATGCTACAACACTAGTGTTAGCCTGTATTATTAGCTAGCACACACATAACAACGATTAAGCTTGCGAGGCTGTAACATTTGCTGTCACTCACCAACACCACAGCTCTTTGTCTGTTTCTTTTATACCTTCTCGAGGATTAGATGTTACTAATGTCAATGGTTTTATCAATAAATGTAGGGCATCTGCTGGCTAACGTTAGCTAAACAATGTCAAATTTGGTTGTTGATTACCAAAGTAACAAGTGCTGGTAGCCTAAGTAATAGAAGTCCAGATTTATAATCATTTGGCAATTAGTAGGCTACCTCCTCCTGACTATATTAGGAAACATAATCTGACATTAGCCAAACTGAATATGATTAAATATCATCTACAGTTTGAGGTTTGGTTAGCTATTGATAATCAAGTACATGTAGCCTACAATGCTACCTTCAAACAAAAGGTAGCATTAGCTATCTTGGACCCAACAGAGGCTTGAGTTGAGCTGTTGGTTGGTAGATTTTTCATTTAGCGAGTAAATCTCAGATCGTTCTAAGTACTCAAGTACACTGGAGGTTCATCCACAGTTTCCACAGACACTTGCAAAGCCCTAACAGGCTGACTTTGACCAGCACAGCAGGAAAAGGTAAGTTGCTCGGTTCACTGCTGTGTATTTGCACACACTCATAAGCTTTGTCATCATCAGCTTAGTGGCAGCACTGCTCCCTCGCCATGCCTCATGGCTTTGATTGATCATTGTTTTGATCAGTCTTGACTTTATGATTTATCAAGCCTCCTCATGTTCATTTATCTATTTAGCACACACTGACGCCCCCTTATTATTATCTCACACTGTGTATCTTATGCTGATTCACACACAATAAGCTTCCAGACAACTTACTGTATGTTGAGCTGGAACGTTCAAAGCTTTCTATGGCATTGTTTTTCCTGCATTGTCAAACAGCCATTGTAATTTACAGCAAAATGCATCACCAGCCCAGAAGCTCCAGATCTTGGAAGATGACAATGCAGGGTGTCATGTAGCACCCATGGAGGTCTGAAGTGGAGGTGTTTCTCACCGGTTCTACGATCATACCAACTAATAATTGAGTTCGCTCATTAATCCCCAGTCAGACTAAGAAACATAAGGGGAATAAATACAATCATTTCCGCAGATAAAGAAAGTAAGGAGGACGAAAAAAGATGGGATGCAGAGAGACACTGCAAGGGAACAGGGAGGTGAAGCAGGCCATGAAAAAGGTGAAAATGGCCGACAAAATCAAAACTGAACAAAATTCCAACAGGGCAACCTTCAGGCAGCCTGGCAGGGGATTAAGACCATGGCAGAAGTTAACTCTGTGAGAGACTGCAAACCTGTCTGTGTGGCTGGGAGCACTGAGGAATCCCTCCTCTATGACCTAAACAGCTTCTACACGAGGTTTGAGAAACACCAACAATCAGAAATGGCAGATATCAGCAGCAGCCTGACCCTGGATGACCCCATCATTATCAACACAGACACTGGGGTGAGGTGCCTGAAAAGGACACAGATCAAGAAAGCCGCTGGCCCAAACAACATCTGTGGCCATACAATGGAATTCTGTGCTGAGCAGCTAGGAGGGATATTACAACAGTTATTTTAGAGCTCTGTAGCTACTGGCACAGTCCTGCAGGCATGGAAACACTCCACAGTCATCCCCATCACCAAAACGAGCAGCCTCAAGGTCCCGAATGATATCAGACCCATAGCCCTAGCCTCCCTTGTCATGAAGACCTTTGAGAGGATTGTGAGAAGCCACATCACTAGTGCTACAACTGCAAAGATGGACCTTCTTCAGTTTGTGTATCGCGCCAAGAGAGGGGTTGACGATGACAAACCTTTCACCTTGAGGGCCCAAATACATCAGCGTGGCTCCTACACCCGGACTTCTCATCTGCTTTCAACACCCTACAGCTTGCCCAGAAAACTCTTGAACTGCTTCAACCCCGATCATCAGCTAACTTTGTTGATTGTCAACTTCCTTACTCAAAGAACACCGAGGGTGCTGGTCAACAAAAGGTGATACATCCACCAGCTTCCCTCAGCGCTGTGTCCTCTCACCTGTGATGTTCATCCTGTATACAGATGACTGCAGACACCTTCATCCTAAGCGCCATCTGGTGAAGTGATACAGTTCTCCTTTCCTTTGCCCAAAATCATGGGCCTGCCCTTGGCTAGTTCATAGAATGGTATGAGCTCAATGTCGCCAAAACAAAGAAGATGTTCGTGGAGTTCACCAAGTATGGAGTGGAGAGGACTGCAGCCAGAATCCATAGGGAGCCAGTAGAACTTGTACATCCTGACAAATACCTGGGCACTGTTATTGATGACACACTGCCTTTCAAAGCCAACACAGAGGAGATTATCTAAAAGTGCCAACAGCATCAGTACTTCTTGAGGAAGCTAAACTCCTTTGTGGTAAGCAAGAATATTCTCACAGCTTTTAACAACTCCTTTATCAGAGGCATAATAACCTTCTCATTCATCTGCTGGTTCAGTTCTTTCACAATCAGTAACAAAAACAGCCTCCAGAGCACAGTGAATGTATGCTCGAAAATCATAGGACACCCCCTCTGGTCACTGAACTCTCCACATGATAAGCAAACACTCCATAAAGCCCATTCCATCATACAGGATCCCACCCGTGTCCTACACTAGGCCTTTGAATGGCACTGTCCTGCAGCTAGGACCAACAGGAGGAAGGCAACCTTCATATACAAGACTTTTCAACTACTTAAATCCAGTCTGCTCCCAGCCCCCTCCTCCTATCCCACCTGAGACTAACCTCCACACCTCCTGGTCTGTCATCGGCACCAGACGCTTACCCCCACCCACTGCGCACCACCCACTGCACACCTTAGGCTTTTAAGTTATTTATCATTACCATTGAACATGTGACTATCGGACTCTACCTCTGCTACTTGGCCACTGCTGCTGTTAGTCAAGTATTGTCACTGCCGTGGACTGTATCTTTTAATATGCTTCCCCAGGAATTGACCCTCGGGTGATGGATAAAGTTTTTTGAATTTTATTTTATTGAATTCAACCCCCAGTCCTCAACCAAAAAGAGCCAAAACCAGACTGGTCATAACCAGGAAACACCAGTACAGCTTTAGATGATCAGAAGTAATTATATTGTCTATAGAGATAGCAATGACCGCTGACATACTGCCGGTGTCACAAATATATCCATATCAACATGTATTAGATGAAATGCAAAAACGTTTTGACACATTTCATTAATATTTGACTTTCATTTTCAATTTGAACATTTCGTAACATGCCACAGGAGGTGGAGGGAGAGCGGATACCAGATGTGTGCCTGAGTCGTGCACTGCTCGACAGAGAGACAAGACACTCTGCAGTGGAAAAGGATTGCTTGGCGGTGAAGTGGGCCATTGACACCCTCAGATATTATCTGCTGGGGCGGCACATCATCCTGGAAACTGACCACTGAGCTCTACAGTGGCTTCATCGCATGAGGGATGCCAACATGTGGTATCTTTCCCTGCAGCCATACAACTTCAGTGCTCACTACAGGGCATGGAAGTCCAATGCGGTGGCTGACTGTCTGTCCAGAATGTCTAAAGATTGAGGAACTGTACTCATCAATGTTAAACGATCACAATTACTGAAATCATGATGGTGGAAAGTGACATATATACATATAACCATTAACATAACTGTGTATGTATATATCTGCGTCAGTATCTATATCTGAAAGTGAAAGAGAGAGAGATACTGTAGATATGGAAAACACTCTGCAATGGTCACACCACATGATATTTTCAAAGTTCACTATGAAATCTATAATCAAAATATATATTTGTAGAAATAACTTCATATATTTACAGTTGTGCAAAGGATTTTTTGAGGGGAGAGTCATGAACAGGATTGCTCGAGGGTTTTAAAAAAGATTAGCCTTCTAATACAATCTTCATGTGTCTCCCACTGTCTCCCTCTCACCCCTGCTCTAATTTTGTTCCTCCTGTGAGTTAACGGTGTTCAGGTGTGCTGCACACAGGTGAAGGGGCGTGGCTGGTAGGAGACAAAGCAGCAGGGAATTGTTTGGGGAGGGTTTTTGTTTTGTTGGGGAAAGAGGAAGGAGAATGGAGGTGGAGAGGAGACAGTCTGCCTTGGGAGAAGAAAAAAAACTTCTATGGATGTTTTTGGTGTTTTCTCAACCGTGTTTGTGTGGAAGACCAGAAAGAAATGGAGACATCGACCAAGTAGGACCAGATTGTTTTTGTTTATTCCATCCCCCAAATCATACTTGAGTCTACTTACGTTTTGTTTACTATGTTCATCTGCTGGTGTCAGTAGGGGGCCGAAGTCAGGCCCCTTATTTTATCTACCCCCCGCCTGCTAACCAAGGTTAAGCAATAACTATAGCTTTCGAAATTTTACTTATGACAAGGCTTTAAAGGTAAGCTGATTGTTATACTGTCTTTGAATGGATTTCAACATAAAAGTCCCAAAGTGGTCGTATCACATGATGTATTTCATTCATGAAACATGAGCAGAAGGAATTTGTGTGTAAACTGTTCGCAGACGGAAATTTACGTGCATGTCCGCAGTCATCAATATTTTAGTAGCTCCGATCTTTTCGTAGCTACTAACAAAATCTACTCCTGCTCCTGACCTCTCGTAGTGCTTGTGTAAATTTAGTAA
>NC_065527.1:7091688-7157926 GCF_006386435.1 Epinephelus moara
TATCAAACCATTTACGCTTCACCTCTGACATGGTTCTTTGTACTACAGAGACAACATTAACAGCATCTGTTACCTCCCTCCAGGCCTTCGCTTTGTCTGTCCCTGTTACACCACTACTAACTGAAGAAAATAAAATGTTTTTTCTTAAGTCCACTTCACCCAAAATTATTTCGATCTCCGCTTCGGAAAAATTCTTTCTAATTCCCTCTCTTTCTTTGTTCGCGCCATGACTGACAGGTCGACTGGATGCACCTACACCTCCTTATATGGTGGTCATTGGATATTCATGGGCGGGGATTTATGCTAATTGCTGATTACCGGGAGCGCTCTGTCACTTTACAATGGATTGGCATTCATGATCATACACACGTGTTTACGATCAAATCTGAGTTTCCCGCAGCGTTCCTGAATCCGGAGTAGGTTTTTAGTAGAGTAGGCTTTTATGTGCAAATCTACACACAGATTTACTCACTTTTCATGAATGAGACCCAATATTTCATAAAATAGAAATCACCAGACAAGATTTGTTTTTATATTATGATGGAAATATGGATACAAATACTTTGCAATTTGGAAGAGGACAACAAAACACTTTGGAAATTATGCCAAATAACAGAAAAGTTACAAAGAACCCGGCCTTGTCTTCCTATTGGTGGTTGAGGCTGTCCCTTACACCACCCAGATGACTCCCCTCTCACTGCTAAGGCGCATACACACACACAGGAAGCTCATTACATCTGCTTTGTTCCTTTGAAAACAGCACGAATCTCTTGGCCCCTGTGGGTCTCAATGCAATGTGCCACAGCTTCCAGCAGGGGGCAAGAGCGTATCAGCACAGCGTTTCCCTCAGCACTTGTGCCTCGTGGAAGGGGAGGCAGTGCCCACTCATTGGTGATTAAGGCTCTGGTGATGAGTCAGAGGAGGGGGTGGGAGGGGGATGGGACAGGGAGATGAAGCGAAAGAAGGAGAAAGAGAGCGAGAGGAGGTGCAGGTTGGGGAGGGCTGCTTGCATTACCTCCAGGTGTCCTCTCACGTTGCCAGGAGGCTGACAGATTTCTACTGTCTGGCCATGAATCTGCCTGCTCTGTGTTCTCCTGCCAGGGTCCCTGCCTGTCCATTTATCTACAGCACACATCCATTCAGAACATGCACAAGTGCTCTCCATTCAGGCCAGAGGTCAATTCAGTTGTGATAAAGAGTGAAACTTTAGGGGGAAACATCAGTAGATAAAGCAATGTTTTCATTTTATTTTTGATTATGTGACTTTGGTCTCAGTTGAGAAGGTAAAACCCCTCCACACTACATTTAGCAAACACTTTACATTCAAAGCTGAACTGTAGAGACCTGGTTTCACTTTTTCAATCTATCCAACATAGTTCGCAGCCTGCTTCCCCTTTCTGATTTGAGTTTCATGTCACATATCCGGTTCTTTTCTTCTTCAGCCCCTGCGACAAACATCTGTGGAGGTTTTTTTTTTTCACTTCTTATCTCACATGTTTTATTTGTGCGGTTGACTTAGCTCAAGCCTAACCGCGCACGCAGTAGCAGCAGCAGCTGTGAGTTAGTGTCGATCAGCCAGCTAAGCTGCACGGGGGTGGCTGACTAAGTCTCCTTACCATGCAGAAACTTTGCTTCCCTCCTCCCAGCCTGCCCACACACAGAGCGTCACGTTGTGTTTTGTTATTCTCGTGGCCGGGTGTCGTCACAGAGGAGGAATCGTAAATGCACGTATACAAGCTGTAGATTCACAGGTACTATCTGAATGGAGCTTTTACATAAATAGAGAAGACAAAAAGGGAAATGATTAGTTTGTGTGTTTTCTTACAGTGACTGTGGGAAATTGCCAAAGATATAAACACAGGATCCTCTTTAAGGGTGCTTAGGCAGTAATAGATTAACCACGCTATCTTTCTAATCAAGTCAAGATCACACCGCCTCTTAAACTACAAATACAAACTCTGTTAATGTCAGCCTTGAGGAGACACATTACACACATTACGAGACACATTTGTGACAACTCTGTGTGTGTGCGTGTGTGTGTGTGTGTGGAATGTGGTGAGGGAATGTATACCAATTTGGCATATGATGAGGACACTGACATCAAAGAACTAGTGGCGATGAAAGACAACTTTTGCATCACCTCACGTCGCTTGTTTCTCAGCTAAAAAGTTGCACTTGAACACACCACAAAGACCAGAGCCTTGGGCCTACTCGCATGTGTGTTCTGTGTTTGTTTGAGAGGAAACAAGTTTCCATAGCAGTGTGCAGCAGTAGCCTGTATTTGTCATTCATAAAAGGAAACCAGAAGACCGACAGGACGGATTCAAGATGCTAGTTAGCCAGTTAGCACATTAACAACCCAACCTAATGTTGGAAATACAATATTTACCATGTGCTAGCGAACAATAACACAGTTATGAACGGTCTCTGCTGAAGAGCTCAGTGTCTATGAAACATAATCTTACCTATTATTATAACAAGTTTGTTTTGATCTCACGCCCTCTTGACTTAAGTCATTTGTTTGCCTTCCTAACTTCCTCATGCTTCCTCAGCTGAACTACCAATTTCACTTAGCAATGGGCTCCAACATGCTGACTCTTATGGCCACACAAAACTAGGCTGAAAGTAGCTCACCGATGGCCCAACATTGACGACGGTTGACCATTGGCTTGGTGTGTCAGGGCTCTTATGCATTATAGTAGCACAACTATTGCAAGCAGTGTTGCTGTAGGTCCAAGTATTAATTAGTTGGAGCAGTGCTTTGTCCCCTTTTGATCAGCACACCAGAACCCGTCATAGTAATACAATGTTACCAGTGAATTAAAACAACCGCAGCAGTCAGCCGTGAGAACGTGAGCAGACATTGATCAGAGACACATCTTCACCACGTCGGGCTCAGTGGTTGATGGCTGACAGCTATCGACTGGCCCAACCCTTGTGCACACATCTGAGTCATACCACATGTGTGTAAAGCAGGGGAATATCTCCACATATGTTCAGTGTGTACACTCACACCCTAACCTATATCCTGAGCGTGTCACATTTTAATAACCTGACATGTCTTTTAAAAAATGTATAATCATCAGCTTTTCACAGATTTCTCGAAACCTACGAGGTTGTTCCTTCACACCAGCGGCGTGAGTTTATATGTGAGTCAACATGGGTATCACGCCTCTGATAAAATATCTGAGAAATCCCCCTCTTCTATAAGCTGGTGAGTCTGACTCACTGTGCAGCACATGCCATCCGCAACCGTTCGGTCATATGGATACGACAGATGACAAAGGTGTTTTCTTCAGAGGAAGCTCCAAAAGTGCATGTCAGTGTTTTTCTAATCACTTTCAGAAGCCTCTTTTCCTCCCGGTGTGTGCAACGTTTTTCTCTACTAATATTTACACAGAAGTGTCATAGCTTTTAAATGTTAGAGAGATCCTCTTATGGCAACAGTGAGTCAGCCGAGCAAACCGGTCATATATTTACAAGGTGATGTGTTCAATAAAACTCTAGGTAGACTATGACCTGCAGCTGATGATCACCAGAAGGCAAACAGCTACCAGAGTAAACAAACACAAGGATATCTACAGGGACACATTTGTTAGTTCCCTTAAAATCTTAAAGGCTTTGTGTAACACTATGTCACGAAACAGAGCGGGGATAGAGTCTGCAAGACTCTGCAAATGATGTACTGCGGCAGTTGTGCTTAAGCAGAGATGCAGTTTGTGCCTAATTGTACATACAGATGGACAGTATATTAGATTGGAAAGGGGATAAAGTCTGCAGTATTTTGCAAATAATTCACTGCGCCAGTTTTCCTCCAATTTACCTGGTCAACAAATGACATGCATTATGGCTCAGGCAAGGAAGCAAAATTAATCTAAGAGGATAATAACTGCTTCAGATATGGAAGACATTTGAGCAATGGCTGGCAGAGTAATGCCATGCTTGTTAGTGAGGCTCAGGAGGAAGATGGCTGTGGCTGCTGTGTTCCAATCAAATCAAAATGACAGAGTGACCTTGGAGAGGCAAAGAGAGGATATATTTTTAGCCCGACGCTTTCACAAGGATGCTCTTTTTCCTATGTTCTGTTTTATTTATATATTTATTTATACCCAACGCTGGCCGCCTGGCTGCCTGGCTTCCATAGGGACGCCTGTTTACAGAACAGAGCTCATGAGACAATCAGGCCTCTCAGCTGAGGGAGCGGAGAGGGGGGATTGTCTGCTTCACATCACTTGCTTTTTTAAAGATGTGTCAATAAAAGGCCTTTCTTTGCACACTGGGTGCAGGGGAGAGAGCCTGACTCAACTACTGAAATCAGGTCTCCAAGGTGTTCGGGAAGCTGTTGCTCACCGAGCTGTTGGATGAAACATGTTTTGTTCTTTTAGTTTGATTGTTGCTCGATGTTTCACAAGTGTAAAAGGCTATCCGCTCCAGTATGAATAACATAGTCATATAGATTGCTGAAGAAAGAAAGCTGGTTTGCCTCAAGACAGTGGTAGGCACGAACAACACTGCCAGCCTCCAGCCCAAACATCATTTTTGTTGATATTTTGTTGTTGAAATCAGTCCAAAGAAAAACAATCTACAGTTAGCTAACCATCCAACCCAGCCCGTCCTCATTCCGAGGTCGGTATATAGCTACGCCTTGTCACACCCCCTTGGTATGAGATACTGAGGCTGAAGGCATCCTCTGTAAAAGGCCAACTAACTCAAACTGTGGCAATGTTTGATGCTGAGAACAATGGATGTGGTATAAAGAGCAAGAAACTCTGCATAGGGTGGGTGGGAGAAGAGGTGGATGGGTCAAACAAACATGGACTTTCACCTAAGAGACCAATTATTGAATCCTGTGTGAATGCAAAAGTCAATATTTTACAATGTTACGTATTTGCGTTTTACATATTTGCATTTTCATTTTGACCCAAAACATATTTTTGTAAACCCAGCCAAGTACTTTTGTTGTCTAAACCTAACAGCAACCACAGGTTTCACACCAGCAGCAGCTGTGTGTCAAATAGAGACACTAAAGGATGCCTTGTGTGTTGATGTGTGACGACCTAAGAATAAGAACGGGTTGTCTATCCATCTTCTGCTGCTCATCTGGACCCAGGTCACATCCCTCTCCCCAGTAATGTCTTCCAGTCTCTCCTTGGGCATACTGAGATGTTCCCAAGCCTGATAAGACATATAATCTCTCTACCATGATCTGAATCTACCCTAGCATCTCCTACCAGTTGCATTTGCCTGGTGTCTAGGAGGCATCCCATAATGCCCGAGCCACTTCAACTGGCCCCTTTCAGTGCAAAGGAGGTGCAGCTCAGCTTCATCTTCACCACAGCAGTCTGGTACAACGCCTGCACTGCTGCAAGAGCTACACCAAAGTGCCTGTCAATGTCGTACTTTATTTTACCCTCACTCATGAACAAGTCGGCTGACCAGCCCTCCACAAAGATCAGGTAGACTATCAAGACACAGGCTCCAAAGGTGAGTCCAACACAGCAGTTCAAACAGTCTTATATATTTGCTCTTAACCACATTTTTGCATGAGGACAAACACGCAAATCCTGCTGTTTACATTTTACCGGTAACAAAGTAGCTAATAGTTACGTTACTAATAGGATTTGGGATAAGTTGATATAGTTACAATGGCAGTTCCAACGTGTTTTTCGTTGCGCCTTTTCTCTGTCTGGTACAGTTACATATGGCCTGATGATTCCATACGCCCCTGGCAACAACATTTGGCAAGTGGTGGGTGCTAATTTCAGATCCTAGCGGGAATGTTAGACCCTTATTGCGCCTCACCGTTCTGTAAGAAGTATAAACATGGAATGGAGGGGCATTGTTGCTCCACCTTTAAGCCGTTTATACGACAACGATTTAAACTGAAAGCGGTAAACTTTAGTTGCATTTTGGCCGATCGTTTGCGACGGAGACTTTTCGCACATGCGCATTACGGTTCCAGTCACTAGGCATGCGCGAGAAAGTCAACCATCACAACAACAATGCCGAGCTCTGTTTATGCTGCTCACCCTGTTGATTTGAAGTGAAGTGTAGATCTGTTACTATAGCAACTCCACCTCGTTGTCCATCCAGACAAAGTTATCTGTGCATGCTTTCGCCATTGTGTCTTCTTTCTTTTGGTTTGTAATCACCGCGTTGTAGAGGAAGGTGCTTCAGTGCAGGTGCATGGCGTCATGCCGTGGTGTTGCTTTGCAAATTTACACTGCCACCCATTGGCCTAGCGTGCATACTACAGCGTTTCCAGTAGATTTTGCGGCTCTGTGTGAAAGGGGATCATTTCAATAACGTCATCATATAAACGCAGAAGTTTTTTAAAACGCAAAGGACAGACTTTTCCGTTTTAAGAGAAACCGTTGTCGTCTAAACAGGGCCTAAAATAGTGACGAGCCGAATCGACATCTATGTAAAAAGTGTGAGCTGACAGGAGTGATGTGTGACGTTTTGACGACATGTTATGTGTGCGACCCATCACTGGGATTTTTTTTTTTAAAAAGCGGCTAGCAGCAGTTAGCAGCTAACAGCAGTTAGCAGCTAACTCAAAGAAGAGCAGCAACCAAAAATATCAACAAATTAGGGAGAATATGAGGTCCAAGAGCTCTTTACCCTCTTAGTAGAGGATGAGAGCAACACGCCGTATAGTAGGGACAGTAAATGATTATTTTGGCCACGTAATGCCATTGTTAAGTTTATTAAGTTTAAGTTTATTTACTTCCATTAATCCCCCTGAGGGGAAATTCAATTTTTCTTGCTTGTCAATTACACACAGGTCTGAAAGACACACACATGCACAAACAGGACCTATACAACCGCCATTAGAAAGCGCTGTCTGATGTTATATGTTACAATAGATGTTGATGCTGTTGTGTTACACAGCATGCCCGTCGCACCTTAAAATCACACACCAGGGTGGCATTAGGCTGTCGCACCTTAAAATCACACACCAGGGTGGCATTAGGCTGGCGTTGTTTGGTTCTGGATAAGGAAAGTCTGCATAATGGAGGATCTTTGCTGTAACAGTATTGTGGGATCTCTGTGTAAAAAGGGCTAACGGGACAGCTGAAGGGCTAACTTGTTGCTTTGAGGCAGAAAATTCAAAAACTGTAAGTAATATTGCAGAAAAGGGTGCATTATTTGAAATAAGTCGTGATTTTGAAATTGTGTATTAAGAGTGAAACAACATGTGGAAGCTACAGTCATGTCATGTAACTGGGAGCACCTGTGTGGATCAACATGGCATTTCACGTTTTTAATGGTCCTGTGTGAAGTATTTAGGGGGATATATTGACAGAAATGGAAAAAAATATAAGTAGGTTTTCTTTAGTATTGTTATTTTGTTACCTTAGAATGAGCCGCTTATATCTATATAGAGAGCAGGTCCTCGTTTACGGAGATCACGATGTTGCACTGCCATGTTTCTACAGTAGCCCAGAACAGACAAACCAAACACTGGCCTCAGTTAGAGCCATTTGCATTTTTATATTTTTATGTATAGCTAGAAGCCCATCTGCAACAAGCAGCTTTAGCAAACCACTGATTTGTAACGTGAAACTGCTTTATTAAGTGTCAGCAAGAATATGTAACCTCTAAAATACATTTTCACAACTAAAAACATCAATTAATAAGCAACAAGACACATTCTTGCACAACTCAGTACACACAGGGGTTTTCCTTATTTGGTCTGGTATGACCAGTAGCTTCTGGTGACTAATGTTAGCTAACATAAATAGATTTTTCTGTATGAACTGACGTTTCTGAGTCATTTTGCTGACTTGAGTTTTTCTACTGTGCTACTGTTTCACTAAATTTACCACCATTACATAACTGTCACTTGTGCACACAGTGTCAGCTCTATAGCAAAATGTACACAGACTTATTTTTTGCAGCTGCAATCTCAAAATGACTGCTAAATACCAAATAAATTAAGTTACAATTACATTAGTATTTAAAATGTATGATTATTAATCGTAATCCGATTGCTATGCAGGACCACATTAGGGTTCAGTGTTAGCATAAAACAACTTCATTTCTTGAGAAACGGGTTAATGAGAGTTGACCTGCATGTTCCAACTTTAATGTCACAAAACAAGATTAGAAAACTGCAGGAGGTAGTTGTTGTTTTGTTTTGTTTTTAACATAGTAAATCCCTGTCGACTGCTGCTAACCATTTTGCTGTGTGACTATAGAAATATGAGACATTAGGTGTGTTTTTGTGAGAAACATTTTATGATTGGCAAGTAACCCTTATCTGTTAACCTGCTTATTCTCATTCAGATCAATTGAACAACCTGGGGTTGAAGTGTTTAGTGGCAACGATCAGAGTGATGTATCAATCTGATTATGTCTGAATTATTAGCACACAATGTAAACACACTGAATAAGAATGAGAAGAGAGAGCATGGGTGGGGGGAGGGGCGCCTGTAGTTAGTGAGTCCTCAAGGACACAGTGTGCTGTGATAGCCTGGCTGAGGTGTTGCAGGGAGGCAGCGTGGATAAGAGGAGGAGAAGGGGGAGGGATGGGAGGAATGACTGCTGACGCATTTAGGAGCTGGTGGAGGGGCGAGGAGGGGGGTTGCTGACGTCTGGACAGCCATGCAAATCTAGGAAACTGAGGAGATGGCCCTGGTCCAAATTCTGCCCGGTGAACCGTGGTGATTTCTGGCAAAAGATGAAATGAAGCAATAGGGAGGCTCAAGCGACAAGTTTGCATTTCTTTCTCTCGCTGTTTGGCAGCGCTCCTCAGTGCTTCTCAGAAAGTGGTCCACTTAAGTGAAGAGCAGCATCTTGACAAGGAAGCTTTGAACACAGATAACAGTAAACCATGCACAAAAGTACAAAGTGGGCAGTACAATGTGCAATTGTTTCTGAGAAGGCATCAAACTAAATGGACAGAACAGACCCAGACGTACCCGATGACGAGCTTAGCGCTACCTCGCAGACATAGTAGTTACATTTGATTATGGAAGATAGATTGGTATTACTTGACTGGGCAAATGCCAATCAGCTGCATCTGAGGATAAAAATAAGACAAAATTACAGGCTGTCCATAAAGAACATGTCTGAGTATTTCAGTTGCCAGAGCCCTGTGGAGTTCTGCATGAAGCTCTGTCTTATTACAGTACAGTACATGAGCCTTTTGGGTTTACATTTGGATTTTGGACTGAGGTATGAAGATATACTGAAGGTTTGGGCTGATTAACACAGCATAGCATCATCTTGAACATCTTTTGTATTTTGCAGGATAACAGATTGTTGTTTTTATAATTATGTAAAATAAATAAATCAATAAATATTAGTTTGCATCAACGGGGCAACAGGGCCGTGTCTGCACGTTTCAAAGACCTGAGATTATCTGCTTTCCCTTTTGGTTGTCCTGACCACTTTTGCTGATCTAACATTTATTTTACTTCCATTTTTGACTGAAAGTCTTACAAATACTTTCAGCCCACAATTGTAATGCAGTTTATCAGGCTGTTTATATAAACTGTTCATACGTTTTCATGCACCCAAATTCGTACATATATCACGCAATCATGAGCCAGTAATCTGCGCATAACCCATGTATTTTGAAAGGCAGCGATCATGTGACCAATGTGCAAACGGGAGCAAACAAGTAAGCAGTTCTGAGCAGTCTGTAGAGGCAGGTTGGGGCGGTGGATGGGTTACAAAGCACAGGACTTTCCCCTAAAACGTTTCCCAGACGAGGGGCGTTCTGTATTGTGTGAATTTTGAGTGAACTTTGAGTCATTTTAAGGTATGTCCTGACCATGTATCTTTTTTAAAGATAACTACAGTAACTTTATTTGCCTAAACCTAACCTCCCTAAGTTTACATTAATTACGTAACTTTATGTTAAAGACATAATGTCATTCGTTAATACATAGGATATCGTACAAACTGATGTGTGTGCATTTTTGTAGGAAATCATATGGACCATTTTATGAGGATTCATTGATACGTTTACAGCTGAGTAGCTCTGAATTTCTTTTAATGTTTTATATTGTGTCCTATAACTCAATTGTCATAACAAATGTTGGTATTGTAGGTTCCTGCAAACCACAGGTACATTACAGTGACACATTTTGTAGGAGTTATGTTGAAAATTCTACATTTCAACAATGATGTCATTACCGTGTGGTTAGATCTAGGCACAAAAATCACTTGGTTATGGTTAGGAAAATATAATGTTTTGGCTTAAAATATGGGGTTTTGGGAGCACAATCCTGGCTGGAAATGCAGTGATGTCTCAGTAAAAATCAACCACTATTTATGCCACTATCACAGCAGGAAATGCAGCCGTGTCTCCATAAAAAATAACCACATTTTTGCTACTATCCCGACAGGAAATACAGTGATGTCTTGGTAAAAAACAACCACTTTTTGTGCAGGAAATGCAGCAATGTCTCGATAGAAATCACCCATGTTTGGGGGCTAAAAAGCCAGTGGAAATGCAGCAGTGCCTCGCTAAATCACAACTGTTTTTGGTGTTTGTTGGTCTCAAACGGTGGTCTGCAGTGGTCTCTAACTTGGCAGACATCTTGCCTGGGTGACATGACATCCACCGTCTCATAACCTGCCAATGACAGTCAGCTCATACACTGCGCTGCTTAAGAAATGTCAATACGTTGTGCAAATGTAGCCTATTCATGGTCTGCGAGAATCAACAATGCCAACATTTTCATCTGGTGTCTGGGCCATGTATTTTCTATGTTCTGCTTTTGTTTGTTTGTTTTATTGTGGCTCAGCAGGTCATACTCATAATGCTATGTGGTCAGTGTTTTGACAGCTGTCAGTCCAGGAGCAAACATCTGGATTAAAGATAATGAATAGCAAAGGCCCTGCCTGTCAGTGTGCATTGAGAACACAGGGCATTGTTTGTTTACTGATGAATCATAAATGCCTTTACAGTGAACTAGAGGAACATCAGTCTGCTGCATCCAGCATTAAACACACATCTTCCATTTTGTTGAGAAAACTGTTTCTAAAGTTGTTTTTCCCCCAGTGATATATCAAAGTGCACATATATACTGTTTGATGCTACACATTGTTTGATGCTGCATTTTCTGTAATGATCCAGAGGTCAGGGCTGCCTGTTGTTGCTTGCTGATACTGTCAAACCTGTTTTATGTCTGTATTCTTGCACCTACAGTTTCGTCCATTCTAAGAGAGCGGATCCCATTACACACACAAAGGGTTAACACAGTCTTATGTTACACAAGCAGTGAACATCCTGGAAAGAGGCCATTAACATTACTTAGACAGTCAAATCAGTCACGTGACCTTCACATGCAGCATGATGTGATAGTTGTCTTAAGGTTGTGAGACTGTGCGTACGTGATGTCAGTGAAGAGACTTTTTTTTATCAGCCTGAATATTGATAGAAGATTAGGTGCTGAGTTACCACTGTGGCTTCGGACAGTAAAGCCCAGAGGTCAGGAGCCACACCATGTCAAATATTGACTTGTTTAACTGTGCGTGTGAAAATGCTTTCTAAGTTCAAGGCTCGTAGAGCAGATGGTGCTTCTTTATCGCCACTGACTAAATATTACTTCAGTTTATTCTGAGGGCTGAATTTTCTATTCTCCTTACACATTACACTGTGCTAATGTTAGTGCCATATTGGTGTAAAAAAATTCAGAATTGGTGATCTTGTGTGTTTGTGTGTAACTGAAATAAAGCCATTTTTACCAACTGCAGACAACTTTGTCACACACTCCCTTCATTATACGGGGCTGCACTGGTTCACCTCAGTAACGGAGAACTTTGTGCTTCTTCATGGATAATTCAAGCATAAAATGTTTTATACATTTAGGTCACTTGTTATGAAATCATGCCGTGAAACCAGTGACGTGGGTACAATATGATATGATAAGAAATACTGTAGGTCTAACAAACCATCCCAGATACTGTGACTCTTTGTTTTGTCTTGGTTCATTCAGCACAAAGTTAGGAATGTGCTCAGTGCTGCACCATTTTAACCACCATGATTAGTTTACTGCTCACTGGGACGACTTGTAAAAACACTTGTGTAATGTTTCCTGTGGCCGTACGAGTGTGAGGAATGTTCTGATCCTTCAATGGAACCCCCCCTCAAACGGTCTCAGTGACATTTCTACAGTGTTGTGCAAGTTATTCAAAATGAGTAGTTACTCAGGGTGCTTTCAGACCTAGAGTCGTCTCTTTTGGTCTGAATCAGGGACTAATTTTGTCACAAAGTTGTATAATTGTCTAGAGTTGGTTCATGTTCTCACGGCAGCATTTACAAGCGGACCAGATCAAATGCCTTGTGTGAGAAATTTATTTATTTAACCTTTATTTAACCAGATAAAACCAATTGAGATCAAATCTCTTTTACAATGGTGACCTGGCCAAGAGGTGGAAGCGTTAAACGTCGGAGAGCAACAAATAAAAACAAACACACATATACAAACCACAGTCATAGGAGATGTGATAAAGAGGAAAAAGACTACCATCAACAAGCACAAGGAATGATCACATAAAAAGACAAAAACAATAAAAGACAGCAGCAGACGATCAATGCAAACTAAACACCATGGCAGGAGCAAGCAGAACGATGCAACGCAACCAGGTGCTGGATCTGAGGTTGTGGGAGTCTTGAGCCAGGACAAATTTCGATTTAATATACGCAGGCAAAGTGCCCAACAAGCCTTATAAATCAAAATATACCAGTGCTGAATCCTGCGCATAGTGAGTGAGGACCAGCCCACTAGAGTGTACAATGCACAAGGGTGAGTCCTAAAAGCAGAATTTGAAATGAATCTCAACGCAGCATGATACAGCGGGTCAAGTTTTGCCAAGACAGTTGGGCAAGCAAATCTGTACACTGTGTCACCATAGTCAAGCTGAGATAAAAATAAGCTCGCTACCAGCCGCTTGCGTGAGGGCAAAGAACAACAGGATTTTAACCTATAAAGAAAACCAACAGTAAACTTAAGTTTCTTTGACAACAAATCAATGTGCTGCTTAAAGTTAAAATTCACGTCCAGCCAGATACCAAGATACTTGTACGTATCAACATACTCAATATTGGTACCATCAAGAGTTAAAATACAACTAGGAGGCTTGGAGAGTACAGTCTTATTTGGTACGAACAGCATAGCCTTTGTCTTGCTCCCATTCAAAAGCAATTTAAAATCGATAAGCACATGCTGCAGTACAATTGCAGATTGCAGCACCAAGGGTAGGAGCACAAGAATACAGGATTGTATCATCCGCATACATGTGAAAAGATGAGTGCACTGATTGGGCACATAAATTATTCACATATAACAAAAAAAGTAGCGGTCCCAAAATGGAACCTTGCGGTATGCCTTTATCCAAGGTGACTGGGTCAGAAACAGTGTCACCTAGCCTGACAAGTTGAGATCGATCAGAAAGGTAGCTCAGAAACCAGTTAATCACACTGGGGCCAAAACCAACATTCGACAAGGACTTCAGCAAGATATAATGGTCTACTGTGTCGAATGCCTTTGACAGGTCAATAAATAAGGCAACACAGAACCATTTCTTCTCAAGTGCAGACTTAATATCATCAACAACTTTTAAACAGGCAGTCACGGTGCTGTGCTTCGATCTGAAACCAGATTGCATAGGGTTAAGAATATTATGCTGTTCAATAAAGAAAGCTGCTCTTGATTGGTCAGAATTTCCATGTGGGAAAAATCCAGGAAGTAAAGCAAACGTTGAAGAAGAGTACACTTGCAAGATAAATGTGACACTTTCTAATGTCACAATGGAGGGACAACTACGCAGGTTGATTTTAGCGCTGCTCATCGTGGACTATATTGCTGTCATTGTTCATTTTAGTCAAACCATACAGTTTGAAAACGAGGCGCGGCTCCAACTAGAAAACAATGTTTTGATGCATTGGATGTGCTGAATGTGCATATTAAGGCAGTACAGGAGGAGGTGCACATTAATAATCCTCCAGGACTGTAACATGCTCATGTTTAACCCAAACAATGTGTCATGTGACTGCAGTTGCTTCACATCCAGGTCGGAACATGTTCTCACCACAAACGAACCGCACCAGAGTTTGTTTGTAACCAGACCGAGACCACCTCTTCAAGAAGGTCTCTGTCCGGTTGGTTTGGTGCACACCTGTGTGTGATTGCTGTGTTCACCTGCCCAAATGAACCGCACTTAGGGGGCAAACAAACTGGAGTTTGATTGAACCAAACCAAACAGGGCAGGTGTGAAAGCAGCCTCACAGTTACTATTTGAATTACCTAGCCAATTACTGCATATAAAAGTAAACGTGATATAAAAGTAATTAGTTCCTAGTGACTATTTTTTGTTTTTCCCATGCCAACCAGAAGATGTTGTAACATCTGTCTGAATCCATATGAACACAGGGCCTGAAATTAACACCCGCCACCCGCCAAATGTGGGTAAATTATTCATCACTTTGGCAGACAAAGAAAAGGCGCGACAGAAAGCCACATCGTAAGTGTTAAGCTATAGGCTGTAGAACTGTATTCATTTTTGATTGACAGATGAAGTTTACTGCATTCTAGCCAATAACCATCTATAAACAGATGCGCACATACTATAAACACCCACTAATTATTGTATCAACTTAACAGCCTCAGGTTTCAATTAGGTTTGAAGGGATAACTCAGGTTGCAGCGGGTGTGTCAGCATTCTCTCTGCCTTCAACTTTACATTCTCTCCATCCTCTTCTCTTTGTTCCCTCTCAATCTCTGTCTTCACTGCCAGTCCCTTTCTCTGGCACTCCTCTGTCTCTTCTGCCAAAATGTATTCTTCTTTATTTCATTTATGTGTTTGAGTTTATATCATTTTGGATTTACAGAAATACTTCTCAAACAGTTCAAGTAAAACGTGTGGTGAACAGTAACATATATTTATGCTATATTACTACACTATTATTATGTTGGGAGTTTGTGTTGTTGTTGTTAAATTGAGCCTATAAGTGCCACTGTAATTACTGAAGAACATATTCAGTGTATCTCTGTGGGCCGACGGTGGATCAGGTCAGTTTTTGTTTGTATTGAACAGCACAGGGTCATAATGCTCATCCTACCCTGGGAACAGGGTGCAGTACCTGCTCGTCCTCTCTCATCCCCATCACTTTCTTTCTTTCTTTTGTTCCACAATGTCCTCATCTTGTCCTGTGTCTCTTCCCTTCCCAGTCTTTTAATTTTCATCTGTCTCAATTCAGAAAGTAAACACAGGGTTAATTGATATATGTAAATGGTACCAGGCTCATTTCAACATGAATTTCAACCCTTTACACAAACTGAATTGAAAGAAAAGCACTTCAACTTTGATTGAAAGTTAACCAGTTTAGCTAGCTAGTTAACTAACTCAAGTGAATCTGACTAGCTGGCATCATGATGGATGGCTACTGTTTAACGTAGCGTGACTGCACAGGAGCTATTGGTCAGATGATGTCTGTGGATGAATAGCATTAAAGCAGTCCACTAGTAAACATGCATCACATGGATCCAGTTGCCTGTCAGGTTTCCTTAAGTTGCTGACATCATCAAAGAGCCCTGTGTTGAGCAAAGATTTTGTAGTTAACAACATGATCATTTATATCAAACATAAAAAGCTTTCATAAAGTAATTAATGGTCAAATACCGTATCAGCTGATATTAGAAGATCACACATTTATTTCAGTAACAATGACATCACTTTGATCCGTATTGGCACACACACACACACACACAAGCTCAAAATCACATTTCTCCATGCACGCAGACGGCCGTGTCTTGTTTCAGCCAGATTAGCCCGTCCACAACTGATGACCTGTTATTGAGGACAATTGCAGCTTGTTGCTGCAGTCATTGTCTAAATGACACCATTCTAGATGTTGATCATTTCAAGCTGATAGACTGAAGAGACATCGATGGAGAGAGGAAAACGCTGTTCTTGTCCTTGCACTTACTCAGAATGTTCAAGTCACAGTTTCAATCCAAAATTAGATTTTTTTGTAAGGTTTTTTTGCCTTTATCTTTCTCTTTCTCTTGGTAAGAATAATTTATTATGTGACATATACACAGCAGTCTCCAGTCTCCCAACACTCCTCCAAAGGAGATGTTCTGAATCTTTGGGTTTTAAGGATATTTTAGGCAATATAGAAAAAGACTAATTTAGGTTGAACTGCTAAGAAACCTGTCAAGTTGGCATTTCTAACTTAATCAAAAAGCTGCTTTAAAATCACCTCAATGACAAATTACAAGGAGTGAAATGAAATCAAATGATAATTCTATCCTTTTACAACTTGACTTATTTTTGTCATATTGGCCCTCACCCCTGTGATAGTCTATCCAGGGTGTACCTTGTCCCTTACCTAACACTGTACTAATCAAGTTAATAACAGATCTGGAAATGTGGACACACAAAAGGTCAGGCTAAGCAAGAGAACAAGCAGCCATCGATCAGACAGATTAGCCAAACTTATTTGGATGAAAAAATAAAGGCATACACTCATTTTACTACCTAAACTTTTGTAACAGTAGTGAACATCGATTACAGCTCACAGGCCAGCTGTCTGGTTCAACTTTGACCTATGCTACTTACTGCAGTGGTGCACAAACATTGTTCCTTTGCAGTTATGGACTACTCATAGACTATATAAAATGGACATAGCAAACGTGACATCACCCATTGGTTTGTGAAGCCTCATGTTTGGCATTTTGGATGTCATCATCTTGGATTTTTGAAGTCAGAAGTGACCATATTTCGACAGCGGGGTAACCCCAGTGCTGGCTGCTAGCTTAGTTAGCAGCTTGTCAACTGACAGCACCCACCTGTCGCTCAAAGCAGCCACACCCTTAATTATAACATCTTAACAAGTGAGATGAATAAAAATTCAGCCCTGCACAGTTGTTGTGAGCGGTAAAATTAGCTATTGAGACCAAGTTTTTTTTGTACCAGGCTGTAAACATGTTTTTTTCTGCTGTAAAGTTGGGCATTTAAACATGAGGGTCTATGGAGATTGACTCAATCTTGAAGCCAGCCTCAAGTGGCCATTAGAGGAACTGCAGTGCTTCTGTGTTGGCTTCATTTTTCAGCCCTGAAGGAGCGCTGATGTAGCAATGTTGCTATAGCCCCTTTTAGATAGGAACTGTGTAAATTTGCAAGAAAACCCAATCAGTCTTTTTTCAGCATTGGCAGTATAAAAGCAAAATCAGGGAGTGCAGCAAAATGCTGCCTACCTACTTTTGTTTATACAGAATGTGCCTTTTTCGGGGCAATGGGGGGCGTGAGCAAGTAACAAAACGTGTAGCTCAGCGTGTGACGTAAACAGTGACGTGGGAGGGAAGCAGCGGCTGGTCAGTCCTTTGGTGATTCTCTCGTAAATCGGCCTGTTCTTCGCTGTCCCCGTCATCTGACAGTTAATGGCCTCTTCGTTTGCGAGGACAAGGAGGGCGCGCAATTCCTTGTCTCCCCAGTTGCTGATCTTTACAGTGTCTGTCAGCTGCTCGCTAATTCCTGCTATCAGCTTTTTCCTGTTTATCCACCACCAGTGGGTCACACGTGCGGCGTCATCAACAGCTCCTCCCACAAGTCATCAACAGCCCCTCCCGTTGCGGAAGGCCGCCTTGGTCTGTTTAAACTAAACTAAAATATGACTACCCAATGAGGCGGAAAATTGGGCACCTTGGATCAACTCGCCAATCCGGCTCTGTGTGTCTAAACGCTCGCAGCTTGCTGGCAAAACGGCCCAACATTCACGGAAAATCTGGCAGTTGGTGAGTATATATATGTTGTTGTTACCAAAAGAGATGATGGCCAAAACCTAAAAAAAAAAAAAAGTAATAAACCAGTATTATCCTGCTTATGGTGCTTCCATATCTGCTTCAGCATTCGGCCATGCCAGGATTTCAGTTTCACCACATCATGAAGGACTTCTGTGTCAAAGGGAAACTCTTCACATTAAAAGGGCCTTATGTTTGAGTTGTGTCTTTCTGTTGGACGAGATACATTAGTCTGTCACGGGCCTTATTCTGTGGTGTATTCTGAGAGTAAGAGCTTTCCCACACAGCGGCAGGTCTTTGGAAATCACAAGGAAATCCAGTGTTTCCTCATGTGGGGCACAAAAGCAAGTAAGGGAAGTAAACTGAAGTGTACTGCATGTTTCATCAGACAGCCATCCTTGATGAAATAAAGTAATAAAGTGTTGAATCACTTTTTAATGGGGGAGAAGCGCAATGTAGGCAAAGAATATGATGAGCGTTCCCCAGTGGCAGACACTTATTAATCAGAGAATTGTGGTCATGCAAATAACTCACTATGGCTTTAATGATGTTCCTCTCTGATTTAACATCAACAAGGGTGTTTCTCAGGTCTGTAATATTTATTACAGCGCACAATGAACAGGGAAAGCAACATGCTGAATATGTGGCTTTTCTGGAACTGGCAGAATGCTACTTTAAAATCAGAGTTGGTACGTTCACAAACACAGACAATATGTTGGGTTTTGCAACAAATAGCAGTGCCACATCCAGCGTCAGTGAACTTGACATAATTACCACAAAGTGTTGCTCTTCAACACCCTGTGCATCACCACCTACAACCAGTTTACAACATCATATGATTAGCTAAGCGTTGTATACGTGGCCTTGGGCACATACAAGGCATTTCCAGTTTACCTCTTGTTTATTCACACCATTCCCACCCTATTGCCACATTGGGTAAATGGGCTGATTGTGACACCAAGACAAACATTTTGTGGACACATGAAGAAAAAAATCCACACCAACACATTAGATCAGAGTGTGCAAAGGTCTACTGTTTTGTCCTTTTCCACAAAGCATTTTCATTGAAATTTAGAAAGCATTATAGTAGATTTAATGATGTGATGTGATGTGATATTCTTTTTAGATCTGGTTTCGATGTTATGATCAGACTGCACCTTCAGGTGATACAGATGTGTGCTAGAGGGTGATGCAGGAGTCAATTTTCACGCCTGTCCTACAATTACGTTTGTGTCTGAGTCATAGCTGCACCTGAACAGGCACTGAGTTATCAAAGGAAAAGAAAAGGACTGTCTGTTTTTGTGCTGTGAACAGACACATCTTCAGTCATAGCAAGTGACTGTATAACATTCTTTGGTAACTGCCTAATGTCATTTCATGGTGTTAGAGAAGATGTGGGTCTTTAATCTGAAAAGGCTTTACCCCTTGAGAGCATCAGTGTGCTCATCTCCTGGCAGTTTACCCTGTAAAGTTAGAGTTTGAGTTATCTTATGAGCAAAGTTGACATTTTGACCTTTTGATATTACGTCATGGGATTTTTCTAATGGCTATGTAGGTTGGTCAGTATGTTCTGGACTGAAATGTCTAAACAATTACTAATTGGTTTGCCATGAAGTATGGTACACTTATTCAAGGTCTCCAGTGGAGGAATCATAATGGATTGGTCATCCTGTGACTTTGCATTCAACCAGCAGGTCAAAGTTTTTATCCATTCTGTGAAACACAAACTCTGGTATGGCAAAAGGTGGTTTCTAGGTGCTGTATCCTTAATTTTCTTCACCACAATCAGGTTGACATTTTTGATTCAGTGTGTGAAATGTCTCAACATCTATTGGGTAGATTTCTATCCAATTTGTCCAATGTATTTAGAACAGCCTCACAGGGCCTGTAGAGTGGCGGTAGACTCACTGGGCTTCAGAAAAATCAGGAAATCATCTAGAACCTGAAGATTCTTCTCTTCTGAACAATGAATATCCACATCAAAAATCTGGCCTGTAGCTGTTAAAAGGGGAACTTTATCGATTTTCAACCAGATCTGTGTCACTGCAGTATTTGGATTGTATGCAGAGGAATGGTGTTTGGCTTTACCCCATGACAGACAGAAGCTCATCATTTCACATCATCTATGATGCATTATATGTCATCTCGTGGATTCTGGCTGGCACCCGGGCAGGTAGTTCTGGGAACTGGTGGCACTGGGAGTGCCTTAACACCATTCATCTGCACACACTCCCTACACTGAGGTGACACAGACCTGGTTGTTCAATGGCAAAGTTTCCCGTTACTACAACTTGATACGAAAAGGTCAGGTGTCACCAGAACCATCAAGAGTCAGTAATACTTGGCCTGTGATTCTCAAAATAATTTGCTTGGAACCAAAGTTCTGGATAAACCAATAGATCAACTAACTGAGCAGGTGACTTACCAATGGATCACTATTTGTAACGGTGCAAAAACTGTAAATTAAACTGTAATGTTTGAAGTGTAGATGTGACTGACATAATGAAAAAACAGTTATCAAAACTGAAACACTTTCTCACATGGTTTGACACTACCTTTATTGACCTTGTTGCGCATACCATGGATACTTACGCATCAGCACTTTCCTTTGTCTTCAGCCCTGAAGCACCCTCTTAACTAGAATGTTGAGGTGAGTCATCTGGTGTGTAAGAGCGCAATGTAATGACAATGATGCCAAATTTCTCAGACGGCGAGACTCAGCCATTGGATTGGAGTGAAAAACAGACATGAGCTAACAGGAGGAAAACACTGAAGTGAACGCTTGTATGTGTCACCGTTGCTTTAGGGCGAAGAGAGCGAATGACATCTACCTGGCTGTCAAAACTGTTTACAAGAAAACATGCAGCTGATGACATCAGAGCTTGGGAAAGGGCGAGGTTCCTACTCTGGCATTCTTGAATTATACTGTCCTTACTTACTACCATACTTAGTACTATCACTGGGAAACACGTTTAAAGATGTTACACTGAACTATCATTAATCTGCAGAAAGCTGTGTTTAAGAGCTAAAGTCCTCTTCTAAACCAGGTATTTAACTGGTGGTTATGAAAGGAGGCACTGTACTGAGGCAAACAGTGTTATGTGATTGGGATTAAAATATTGTCTGACCTTTTTACATGAATGGTGCTTTTAGGGAGGGTTCACCAGATGGGCCTATTTCTTGGAAAACCTCAGTTTATCCATCTGCCAGGCACTTCAGTACAGTATCAGAGGTAAAGATAAGATGGTACCAAACCTGGAAACTTCACAGCGATGACAAGACTTCACTCAGTTTTGTTGTTTTTAAATTTCTGTTTGAATATGGATACAGACGAAATACTACATATTTACCCGTGAGCTTTAGAAATGTTGGTATAGGTGTATTAAACTTTGGATAGAGCCAGGCTATTTTTCTGTTATCTTGTGGAACTAGGTCATTATGATTAGAATAGACTTAGGCTATACTACTGAGAAATACTTCACAGAACAATGAACCTTGAGTCGCATGTTCAGAATCGTGTAAACGTTTATGTCCACCTTCCTGATCAAGAAATTTGCATTTCCTCGGTTGGCGAAGGCACGACCCTCCCTACTCTGCCTTACTCTGCCTTACTTTGCCTAACTCTGCCTCCAATTGGCTTATTCTGACATTCGTACACTAACCAATCTCACTCTTCTTGCCTAATCCTAACCAACCCAACCAACGAAGGCAACAAGTACTAACTAATCAGAGGGAGAATAGTGGGTCATGCGTTTTCTGTCTTATGCTGTGTCTCAAATCACGTACTTCTGTACTTACACTTAATATTTTGAGTGCATAAGTGCGTTCACACTGAGAAGCATGGAAAAATGCAGTACACTATGAGAACCCGGACTCAAAACAGTCAAGAAGTTGAGTGTGGAACTATGGACACTTCTCGCCCTCAATGGTCGCCATCTTGGCTATGTAGTGGAAGAGGACGGGCCACTTTTCAAACTGGAAATAGCGGCCGAGGACTGTGGCACGCTGAATGTCACTGCATTGTACAAATACATGTGTTTTTTGCACTAAGCACCACTATACTGTTGTCGGGTATAAGCCAGCAGTATGTTTATTGGGTTAATTTAGCAGTCTGTAATAATTTGGTACCGCGAACGATAACGCAAATGCTAATTTGCTAACTAGCTAATTTGCGGTCGTCATTTCCAGTGAGTGCACAATGGCCGTGTTTGGTTTGAGACAACACTACCCTGTCGAAATTTGCGCACTACACCACTATGAGTACATAGTGCACATAGTATACTACATAGAAGTGTACTAAGGGAAGTATGTGATTTGAGACACACCATTAGAAGATGCAAATTCGCCACCATTAAAAGTGAAGTCTATGATTCTTGAGAGAGACTCTTGATAATTCAACTCAAAACCAAAAACCAAAACAAAGTGCTTCTTTAGAAGCTCCACCCCCCAATCTACTGGACGTACATTGCCATGGCAACGATAGTAACAGCTGGACAGCCATCTAATCAAAATAAGATATGGTGGAACACAGGTGAAAACGTGTAATTTCATGGGAAATAGTGTGAGTTTTTTTTGTGGCAAGTTTGCAAAGTAATATATCCGACATTATTCAGTGTTTGCCACAGAATTAGTTTCTGTTTGTGGTGGCGCAGAGACACAGACTGTCCGTTAGCCTTCAGTGAGCTGCTGTAGCAACAAGAATTCAGCCAAAGCAAACCCCAGCGTCAGGGGTCCAATCCCGGGCTGTAGTGACTCCCCTATGTCAGTACTGCTGCTGTTAGCTTGTTAGCTGCTAGCTGCTGGTTCAGCCACCTCCATGTTAAGACAACTTATCCACTCTGAATTTTGCATAGAGCCTTCAACTGCACCACCAGCAAGTGGACCTTGAGCATTTTAAACTACAGTTTCTATGGTCCACCCATTGTCACAGTAATAGTGCTCAAGTGCATTTAAGATACTAGTAGCTTATATTTCAATTGTATGTTGGTGTATTGTTCCTCAGCACACAACCAAACAAGACAAAGTAACCCTGGACACACCTGAGCTTGTACCTGCTTGCCATAGCTGCCAAAGCCAGACTGACTGTTGTGTAACTCATGGTTGTAAATCATCTCTGTGACGTTACCCTCAGATCAGTCTGACTTCTATGATTCACAAAACCTCTTCTCACATTAAAAAAAAAGCATTTATAAAAACAGACTGCTGTACCCAACCATTACAGGAGCCTCATGTGTTGTGGGTCTGAGAGCCCTGCTGTCAGCAGTTCTTTAAAGTATTACCATGTCAGAGCAGATGTGGCACGCAGAGCCACCCTGCTGTCCCACCAGGTGGACTTGGCAGTGCTCGCCCAGCTCTGTGTCCTGGATTAGAGTTGGCTGGCAGACATAACAAAGAGATTGGGGCTAAGAGATGGTTGTACATGCAAAGCCGTTGACACTAACGCTGCACTGTTTGAAGTGAACCAGTCTGGGCAGAAGACAAAGGAACAGAATAATATTTTACTAAACACTGTCAGGGAACATATCGCACATTCGTGTGTATACTGTACACAGCAAGGTGTGACTCAGTTTGGGAATTCCTGTTTCACTTCATGGTACACACTGTGGCCAGTTTGACATTGAAGAACTGGTATCACTACATCATTTCTCTCTAATTCACACATCAAAAACTACGAGCTGAATTGAAGTTTGAATTTGGGATTGTTTTCTCATTGCGGAGGGGCTCCCCATCATGATTTCGTGATGCAGTGCCTTCCTTTCCCACGAAAACACCCTGTGAAGCCACAGTCCCTATTACAGAGTAGTTTCACTGGAGCAGTGGCTGGGCAAGGAGAAAAATATGATTCTGTTAACATACAGAACACTAACTTGTACCCAATTATTCAAATTGCATTGATGATTCATGCAATCACCACCACTGTAAACTCAAGATTCACTCATAGCTTTTAGAATATATGCACAGGCAATTTCAGATTATGAATAGAGCTACATGAGACATCATTTTCTATATAAATGTACACCTTATTCATCAAATTACTACATGGGACTGCAACCCAGCAGAATGATTCATTTTCAGAGAGACGGTATATAATGTTCATCCTATTCATCTATATGATATTCTGTGGTGGTACAGACACCATTTATGGACCACAGAAAACTTGGTATTATCATTAAAGGGTCTGTTGCATTAACTGGATGGTGAAGTGGTTGTGACAATGATATGTTCAAAATTGCTTTCACATTAACATCGCCTCTCTCTTAAATCTGTATCAAGTCAAAGTAAATATGTTGGCCAATGTTATACCCCATCACTGTTCACGTCACTCCTTTTATGACATTTGCAGCTCATTTGTCATCAGTGTGGTAATAGATGCTTTTATTTGTGTTTCCTGTACACTGAATATTAGCCTTGTACTTCTCTACAGACTTAGGCAGTTGGCATCTTTAAATATTAAAGATTCTGTTTGCGAAATTCGGGGTATTAATATAGCAGCATACCACTGTTTGTTATGTTAAGATATGATAATGTATATGGTTGAATTTAGGTTGTGACGTCCAGTGACCAAAATTCCATGTCAGGACAACATCTAAAGTCAACGTCAATTTGACAGATGGCTTTGATATTTTGTTGGTTTTAATTTGTGTTGTTGAGTAACCAAAATCCAACGTCTTCCAACATCTCATGCCAATGTTATCTTGACATTGAATAGCGACATTTAGTCGTAAGGTGTGGAGAACAAGTAGACATTGGTAAACATTGAAATATCGTCAACCTGGTTTTTATACCAACCCAAATTTAACGTCTGCCCAATGTAAGAGTCAAACGTCTTTCTGACATATAGTCATATTGACATCTGGTACCTGGGTGTGTATCCCACTGGCTAGCTCGTTGGTGCCACGTTGCACTGCGTTAAAATGGCGGTTACCATTGTCTCAAAAGTGTAGCGCCCACATTCCAGCTCCCCCGTGGTTAACACCATTAGGTCTGTTAGCACTGTTGCAATTGTTTATCGCATTGTTCGCACCATTAGCTGCTTGCTGCTGGCTCAGCCTCCTTAAAATTGAGAAACGTGTCCAGCAACCCTTTTAATTTAATGTCAGTGTCGAAAAATATAACCATTTATTTATATTCATAAGTGAATTTCTCTAGTTCAGAATCTTCGAAAATACACTTAATTGTTTACTTGCCGAACGCTACAAAGAGAAGGTTGATACCAATCTGTTGTTTGTATGATAAATATGAAGCCGCAGCCAGGAGACCATTAGCTTAGCTTGGCGTTACGACTGGAAAGAGCGAAACAGCTACCCTGCCTCTGTCCAAATGTAAAACAGCATTTTTGGATAGGTTACTTGCACCCTTCCAGTGTGTCACTGGACGACTTTGGATTGCCTAACAGCAGGTTCGACTTTTATGCTGCAGCCCTCTGTGGCGACACAGTGGTCTTATTGGCTAAGAACTTTGGCAGGCTTCAAATCAGCGTAACACATTAGAGTACATCGTAAGACTTCCCCTAAACCTCCAAACATTTAGGGTCACACTTCGTTAATCTTTGTACACAGACCACTTCTGCAAGCCATGTTCAGGAGGCATAGAGGAGACTGGGAGGAAGACATCAGCTGAGCATTGGGAAGAAGGGTTATGATTAAGTGCTGTTCAGTTAATGTTAGACATGAGCTCCAGCAGATCAAAGAAATACATCACATTGCTTTAAAGAGCCAAGCTGGGAGGATTAGCATTTCATCCACATATAACATGAGCAAATTGAAGGCACAGACTTTGACTCATCAATTTTGGTTGTACCTTAAGTTCTTGAGGAAAACATTCCAATTGTTGAATCCAATAATTGGAGAAAGAAGTAACCCTTGACTGTGCTCTTGCTTTAATGGGCTGCTCTGAGTGGGCCTTTGAGCTACCATATGAGACCCAGCAGGCTCTCATGTTTGGTGTGCTCACTGCCAGAAGGGCTATTCTGAGAGTGGATATCAACCTCCCCGCCTTGCTTTAGGAAGTGGCTCAGTGATAGTTTCCTGTTTATATTTAGGGGAGATAAGCTTCTGTGCGGCAAGTGTTCAAACTTAACTTTGTACAGATTTGTGGAGCTTGTAGAGACCATAGCAGGGACATGATGACACTGGTGTAGTCTATCTGTGTGTGTGTGCTTTGTGCCACATATTTAAAGCTAGAGTAACACTGAACATTTTACAGAAGAAGTAACTCATTCTGTCCTGCACCAATAAAAAGTTAAATTAATAAGTGGTAAAAGACACCATTTCTTCAGTGGTTCCCAACTGGTCCAGCCACAGGGTCCAGATTCCTCCTTAGTCACTGGTTCAAGGTCCACACAGTTTAATACATTCAGTGTCAGACTTGTGTTTGGCCATGTTGTCATGTTAGTTTGTCGTCTCCGTCAACTGTCTGTTAGTCACTCTCTCTACAGCAGAAATGGCACTTCAAAATAAAAGCTCTGTGCTGGAAATTAAAAATAAAGTGTTTTTTTTTTTTGTTTTTTTTACAAACTTGACACATTTGCAAGACACTTGCGGTCCATTCAGAATGGACACCACAACCCACTTTTGGACCGTGACCCAACAAATGGCACTTGTCTTTTTAAGCCACCCTTTCAAAAATTTGGATTGGTCAGTGTTTCTGGGTCTTCAACATTGTGACATCACAACTGTACAGGAGTCCTAACAGCTTGTTCAAAGGCTTACTTCCTGAACACGGACTGTGTGCATTTCTGTCTGGATTAACCTGGGCCCTATTTTCCGATCTACTTCTGTCTAAATGAGTGATAGGATGTTCAATATGTGACATTTCTCCAGTACGAAGCTAGGGCTGACCTGCCTGCAGCCCGTGAGCACGCGCTATATTAAATAATAGGGCACTCAGACAGCGTCAAACAACGTCAAAATACGTCCACTAAAAGTGCATTTTTTTCCACACAGATAGGCTCGGATTGTTAGTATAATTATCCGACGACATAACAGAAAGGAGAAATGAACGTCTGTGTTTGCCTTTAGCTGGATTCAGATATGTTCCTCTGCCTGTTGCTGCTCCCTCTCTCTCTCCTCGTCCACTCTTCAGTTTCAATGAGTTCTGCGTCCGTGTACTCCGTGTTCAAATAAATACGGCTCATCCAGATCCAGTTGGTCAAAATCGGGTAAAAATTCAGACATGTTTGTTCTTCTTCTTCTTCTTCTTTGGTGTTTTACTATACAGTCTATGGTGTTTTACGGCAGTTGGTCTCGCGAGACTTGAGTTGTTGCAGGCAGAGGAAGTGTTTTGACTTGCCACAACAAATATGTCTGAATCCAGCTAAAGGTAAAGACAGACGTTCATTTCTCCTTTCCGTTATGTTGTTGGATAATTATACTAACAATCCGAGCCTATCTGTGTGGAAAAAAATGCACTTTTAGTGGACGTATTTTGACGTTGTTTGACGCTGTCTGAGTGCCCTATTATTTAATATAGTGCGCGCTCACGGGCTGCCGGCAGGTCAGCCCTAGCTTCGTACTGGAGAAATGTCAAATATTGAACATCCTATCACTCATTAGTAGATCGGAAAATATGGTCCAGGTTGAAAAAAAAAACGCCTTTAAGTGTTTCGATACTTATACAGTATTTGTACAGCACCTATACCTGCTTTATAATAAATGAAAAAAAAAACATGGAAATAATATTTACAATATTTACAATATGGGAAGTTTAAGATATTCCATGATTGGCCCACTTGGCCACAATATCCATTCAGGGTACAAAAGAGTACACATTCTCATTTTAAGGCAAACACAGGACTGACTCACTTTTACCTTATAAAGTAGTGATGGCTAAGGTGTTTGCAAACAGTTGCCTTTCACATGTCCAGCAGACATGGAGCAGCATTAGCATTCATTTGGAGTCTTGTTTGTGTTCACCTCATGAATATAAGTCTAATATTCACTCTACTTTCAGCTCTGGTTTGGTCTGCCTTAACTACTAAATTTTCTCCAGCTGGTTAACTTATGACTGCACCCTCGCCTGCAACCAGATGTAGCTGCTGGTTGTAACAGTGTTTACCTCTCTATTCATCTTGTCTTTAACACTCACAATTCTCTCAGACATGAGTGACACACCATCATAGATTTTTTTACCTATCTTGAATGGTTTATATCCATTTCTTTGTAGGAGACAACTGGGCTGCCCAGTGTCTGTGCATCAATATTCTGTGCTTATGCTCATTAACCAAAAATGTTTCTGGATCCAGTGGGATCCTGTGTGCCAAGTATTTTAATAGTGCACCGGGACCTCAGTAATTTCATGTATGCCTCCCTGAGTTAATATATCACTGACTTTTCTACTCAGCTCATTTTCTGTGAGTGTGACTCATATGCTGCATCTTGCATTTTCAGGTGTCGCCACTAGTATTTTTTCTATAATGGAGTCTGTTATGTAACGCAGTCTGGATAATATTCTGGGTCTTTATTAAGAGTAGGTTCAAGTAAAGTCCTGGACTTTTTATGTTTCTTTGGTGATCTAGAAGCTTTGCTCCTTTGAACAGGTGACTGGTTGGTGGAAGGAATTTTATTACGTCACTTACAACACAAAGGAAAAAAATAAATCCTGGCTCTCTGCTCTGTGTTCCTAATCAGGCCTCTGTCTCTGTCAAAAGCACGTCTCCAGTGAGGGAACCCGACTGTGGTGAGGTTTCAGCTTGTGATATGAAATATTACATCCTATTTGAAACTGTAATTAACCATTTGTCACTGTTATACAGGCTGACAAAGTAGCATTTCTGTTCCCTGAATAAACAGATTCAACATCTCTTCTGAGCAGTCTTGAGAAACCCCAGATCGAATCATCAAGATGGTGGGACGCTGTTTAGCAAGGAATGGCTGTTGTGTGTTGTTTGCACAACCTCTGCCACTCTTACTTCTCCTTCTCCCTGTTAACTTGTGGGAAGTGTTTGTTGTGCCTTTTCTACTCTCTAGCAAAACCCTTTTCTTTTTCTACCCTATGCTGCGTTTGCACCGCTAGTACAGCACCGCTCTCCTCGACTCAACTTGCTCTTTTCTTGGTACCGCCTCAGTCGTGGGTCCAAGAAAGCCGATACTAATAGGTGAAGATAAACACTGTAGACCACTGACTGTTCAGAGAGGATCATCACTAACATGACACGGGACATTCTGCACAAACGCACCATTTTTGAATAGCCGAGCTGCCCCAGATTTTTAAAAAATGGCAGTCCACAAAACTACAGCGTCCACTACGCGTTCAATAAACAAAGTTGTTCTTCTGTTAGGTTGCCATTAAAAAGATCCAGAGTGTTGTGTTGAAGATGATTTGCACAGCAGTTTCATGCGGCATCATTATGGCAATTAGCTGAGAATGCCGCCCACACAGAGAGGGGCGTACTAGCCTCAGTAGAAAAATAGGTAAAATAGAGAGAAGGACTGGTATCAATAGTTGAGTTGAGTAGAGTCAAGCCATAACATGCTGTGAAAATGACGCACTAGTATGCTGCAGAACTGCAAGGTGCATTGAACTTGCAGGTTTTAGTACAGTAAGTGGCGCATTTCTCTCACAGCAGGAAACAGGTGTGAAACGCCAAAGCACGCACTCCAGAAAATGGTAGATAGGAATCACATTTTGATGAATAGAAACAGAGAGAAATCTGTTTTTTATTTAATTAGACATGAATTCCTTTTCCTTCATTTCATTTCAAATTTTTCTCCATGCTGGGCCTTTTACTTGCCATTTATTGCTTCAAAACAAATCAGTTTGGTTGCATTAACTAGTATCTTTCACAAGTGGTTACTATGAGGAAGTACAAATTTTTATGTGTCTGATTGAAGTTTATTTATAGTATTCACTCGTGTGAGACTTAGTGACCCTAAGGAACACCTGTGTAGAGTCAGTCTATGCCTATTTTTAACGTTTTAGCCACAATAATTATGATTTATTTTTAAACTTTTGCATTTAAAAGAGGAAATATGCAGTTTTGTCACTTTAACTTATCATTATGAAGAAAATGTTTCTGTCACAATAACATGGCTGCAGAATAATGACACCATCTGTGTTTACATTGGTACCCCAAAAGCCTCGCTTTCACTCTGCACACAAGGCTCGATTTACAGCACAAAGGGGGTGTGTCAACCATTGTGCAACCAAAACAGGAAGAGGATAGCACTTTTGTTTCCTGTGGTAGCTATCGGGTAGCTATCCCCAGTTACTAATGAGTATCAATGTCAGTTCTTTGCAGTTACCATCCCTTGTAGTGAAAATGGACAAATTGTGGTAGTTGCTGGGCTCTAAGGAAACAGGACACCGATCTGGTTGTCTTTGCAACAGCTGCACCAACAATAATAATAACACTACACACTGAAGGGGGCTTTTTTCACTTTAAAAAGCAGTGTACCTTGATTTTTTAATGGGGGAACCATTTGATATCCAGCAATTTTGTTAGGTGCACAGCATTTTGGCTAGGCTTACGTAGCCCTCTAAATGACCCCCAGCAATGCTTGCCAAAGTTGGACACTACTACTGTGCTACTGTGCTCTGCTGCATGTTTGCTCTACAGCATGTCCACAAGTTATGAACTCTGATAGTTTTTTAAAAATCCATTAAAAACAGCTCAAGGACAAAACGTTGTCTTCACTCACGTCATGTAGAGCAGCGCGAGTATTTCAGGTCTTCTTAATATGACTTTACTGCACAGCTAATTAGAATTTTAATGAGACCATTTTTTCCCCATAAATCCCCACAGAAATGTTCTTCTAACAGGGAAACAAAACTTCTAGCTGGAGATATGCAGTGAGCTCTTCACGTTCAGTTGTAGCTGGAGGGAAGTAAAATGATAGCATTATGAGGTCTAAGAAGAAAAGATTGATTACAGCAGCCACTGTGTCTGTGAGCTGCTCTGAATAGATTTTGAAATCAGGCTTTCTAAACAAGACAGTAGGCAGATGCAAGTGTTACATCATATCAGATAGGTCAAATTATAATACAGCCACTGTTATCTGTTCAGGCTGTTCTCATGCCTATGAACAGTAAGGTACCACAATTTGTAAATAACACATGTAATCATATACCAGTAAATAACTCACATAAACGGAAAGGCTGTGATCACATGACCGGAGTAAAGAAGAAAGTAGTATGAAGACAAAAGTCAGGCAGGTTGGGGTGGTGGATGGGTCAAACAAACACAGGACTTTTCCAGGAGACCTGTGTCCAGAGACGTGAAACACAGTGAACTTCAAGTTACTTTAAGGTGCTTCGTCACCATGTTTCTTTTCTTAAACCTCACCTACGTAACATTAGCTAAACCTATGTAACTTTTCTTGCATAAACCTAATTTACGTAACGATAGTCGCCTCAACCTAATCTTCGTAATTTTAGTCGCCTCAGTCTAACCTACATAACTTTAGTCACCTAAACCAAATCTTCGTAACTTTAGTCACCTCAACCTACCCTACATAACTTTAGTGCCTAAACCTAACCTACATAACTTTAGTCACCTAAACCTAATCTGCGTAACTTTAGTCACCTCAACCTAACCAACATTACTTTAGTCGCCTAAACCTAACCTGCGTAATTTTAGTTGCCTAAACCTAACCGACATAACTTTAGTCGCCTCAACCTAACCTACATAACTTTAGTGTCCTAAACCTAACATACATAACTTTAATTGCCTAAACTTAATCTTCAAAACTTTAGTTGCCTCAACCTAAACTACATAACTATAGTCCCCTAAACCCTATCTGCGTAACTTTAGTCGGCTAATCCTAACCGACCTAACTTTAGTCGCCTAAACCTAATCTGTGTAACTTTAGTTGCCTCAACCTAACCGACATAACTTTAGTCGCCTCAACCTAACCTACATAACTTTAGTCGCCTCAACCTAACCTACATAACTTTAGTGTCCTAAACCTAACATACATAACTTTAATTGCCTAAACCTAATCTTCAAAACTTTAGTTGCCTCAACCTAAACTACATAACTCTATTCGCCTAAACCTAATCTGCGTAATTTTAGTTGCCTAAACCTAACTGACATGACTTTAGTCGCTTAAACCTAATCTGCTTAACTTTAGTCACCTCAACCTAACCGACATAACTTTAGTCCCCTAAACCCTATCTGCGTAACTTTAGTCGGCTAATCCTAACTGACAGAACTTTAGTTGCCTCAACCTAATCAGCGTTACTTTAGTCGCCTCAACCTAACCTACATAACTTTAGTGTCCTAAACCTAACATACATAACTTTAATTGCCTAAACCTAATCTTCAAAACTTTAGTTGCCTCAACCTAAACTACATAACTCTAGTCGCCTAAACCTAATCTGCGTAATTTTAGTTGCCTAAACCTAACTGACATAACTTTAGTCGCCTAAACCTAATCTGCTTAACTTTAGTCGGCTAATCCTAACCGACATAACTTTAGTCCCCTAAACCCTATCTGCGTAACTTTAGTCGGCTAATCCTAACTGACAGAACTTTAGTACTTTAGTCGGCTAATCCTAACTGACAGAACTTTAGTTGCCTCAACCTAATCAGCGTTACTTTAGTTGCCTCAGCCTAACACACCTAACTTCAGTCGCATAAACCTATTTAACTTAAGTTGGCTAAACCTAACCTACATACCTTTAGTGGCCTAGACCTAATCTGCGTAACTTTAGTCGCCTCAGCCTCACCTACGTAACATTAGCTGCCTGAACCTAGGTAACTTTTCTTGCCTAAACCTTATCCATGTTACTTTAGTCGCCTAAGCATAATCTATGTAACTTAAGTTGCATAAACCTACATAACTTTAGTTGCCTAAACCTCACCTATGTAATTTTAGTTGCCTAAACCTATGTAACTTTATATTAAGTACATAACTTTAAATTAAGAACATGCCGTCATTTGCGGGTCACTAATTTGTTAGATATCACATGAACTGTTATATACAGAACATTAATCCGTTACACGTCACTGTTGTCACTTTAAAACATTTAAAACATTTAAAACATTTTTGGCTTTTAAAGTTTAAATGTTCATATTACATAACACATAATGAACTTAAAACACGTGTTAGTGGGTTCAGTTTTGTATTGACAGAGTGCTGACTCACTACAGTTTAGGATATGCCGTTTGTACTTTGTTCCTGTGTTTGCTCATCACTTCTTGTGGGTGGAGAAGTATCTAAAACCAACAGGAGAGTAAAACTCAAATAGGACAAATGGACAGCAACTCAGAGCCTCTTTAACTTTAACTGCTTAAACTTAACTTATATAACTTTAGTTGCCTAAACCTAACCTATGTAAGTTACACTTCTTATGGGTGGAGAAGTGTCTAAAACCAACAGGGGAGTAAAACTCAGATAAGACAAATGGACAGCATCTCGAAGCCTCTGTGGTTCAGACTGTTAACACAAGAAACAGCTTGGTTTATAGCAACATTATCTATTCATCAAGATCATGTATCATATTGTGCTCTTTATAACGGCTAACAGAGGGTAAAAGAACCACTGAAATGCTTGCATTTCTTTAAATAAATATTTTATTTGAAAATAAATACATTTTCTTAAAATAGAATCAATAACATTACAAAAGCTTTGGGGAAGTGGGAAAGGAGTAGGGGGCGGGGGGTGGGGGTGGGGGTTTACCCAAATGAATGATGTGTAATTTGGAACAAGGAGTACAATCTCACACGTTTATCTACCATCTTAAGACAAATTCCCACAATGTGTTGTACTGTACATTCTCAGCTGCTTTGTGGGAAAGTGGTGACGTCCCTCACGCTTGCTTTAACATGCAGTCTACTTGGTCTTAAAGCTTCAGGCCCTGCACTCGAAAACCATTGGTATACTCATACTGTATCTACACACTGGTTTGTAAAAAATGTAGGATATAATCTCTTGTCAACACATCAAAATCAGCCACTGATTTACATTTACATCTGACAATGTTTTTTTCGAAAGTACCTTAAATGTGTCTAGATCAACTTCACCTCTAGTCTACAGTACAAAGATACAATACACAAAAAAAGGCTGCGCTTATTGATATAGCAGTAATCAGAGGCCACTTTCTCACTAAGGCCAGAAGTATTTCCATTTCAACCACAAGCTTGTGAGTTTGTCTGGCTGCAGTTTTGCCAGGCATAAAGTGAACCGGAGCGTTAACTCGCAGCACTTTTCTGCCTTCATAACAGCGTTTCAATGCCCATTGTTTGACTCCAGAGCTCAGAGATGGCAGATCTCCAGAGAGACAGGGACAGCGGCACAGTTGTATTGGAACAGATTAACACAGTGCACTAGTGCAGCCCTGACCCCTCTGACAGCTCCACAAATAGCATTAGGAGTGCAGGAAGTTCTCTCTCGACCAGCCTGCAGCAGCAAAGCAGCAACCTTGACAAAAACCTAATTACCAACTGCGCAAAGAAAAAAAAAAAGCGCCACAGAACATGTCCGTTTTATAATTATTGAGTCATTGGAGAATGTGCAAGCCGACCTCAATTAAGACAAGCGTGTGAGAACATGTAATTTAAATCTAATCAGTAGAAAAGCAGCAGAGTAAGCTAATCTATGGCAAAAACAACAACTTTGCACGCTTTGTGCTTCTCCGCTCGCTCTTCCTGCTGAATGAAATCAATGCCACAGGTAGCAGATTTAAATAATGATTAAACTAAGTGCTGCCGGGGAGTGCTGTGTCCACACATTGTGTCCACACATAAAAAACTCTCCCCCCTCTCTCCCCGCACAGCCTCCAATCGCCTCCAGCACACAGGGCCATGGCTTAGGGAAGTGGACGCCATTCGATGGGTTTTGAATGCCTCGCTGCACTGACCACACACAGACATATACAAACAATGCACAAATGCAAATCCTGCAGTCACACACGTCTTTTTTTTTCTTTTTAAACCAATGCTGTTATAGAAAAAGAATCCCACCTCAGATCTGTTAACAACACCTTCGCCCTCTGACGGCTGCTTTTCTTGGATCTTGCAACAGGCCACAGTAATGGCATTTCTCACATGCTAAGAGGTTTCTTCCTCCTTGACAGTTCTTGCAGTTCTACGAACCCAAAATTAGCTCGCAATGAGCATCTAAATGTCTCAGATAATGCTTTGTTTAAGCCAATACTCTAAGCAATGCGCTACTTTGCCAATGATTCAATCACAGTTGATTAGCAGGGAACAGATGTGATACATTTAATGATTGCAGATTTAATCGGGAGTCAGGTAAATGACACTGAAAGCTAAAGAATCGATGTAGCACATTTCACCCAACCGATCCAAGATAAACCTGGTCGCATCGCCCAGGAATGCTGCACAACCTCCCTCTCCTGCTCTTCAAGGAAATTTCTTGTGGGAACTTGGTTTTGAAGAGCCAGCCTTCAATATGCACACAAATTGTCAGAAATGAAAATCTGTTCTTAATCCCTTCATCCTTGTACAAAGAAATTCAGAGGACTACCTTTTATAAATTTGTAAAACGTCTGCTACTATTTGAAGGTGTCATCAGAGATAAAATACATTTAGAGATGCCACAGAATCAAACAGACCCAGATGGAAAGTCTTTTCAGGCCTTCCCCCGTTGTGTTTTTTAAGTTTACAATTATCCCAAAGCCTTGGCAATGCAGGCACATGTGCTGAGGGGCCAGATGGGTACAGACAGAGCCCGCTGCATCAGGATGCCTCAATTTGGCCAAAGACGACAGATCTTACTGGCACCGGCTCAAAGAAGAAAAACCTGGTGCTTTTGCTGTGTTTTTCTCTCATTACAATTCTTCATCAACTCGCAGGCAGGTCAGTGTGAAGGCGTACTAAACACTGTCAAAAACACAGACACAGAAACACCCAAACAGAACAGAGAGATTGTCTCCTCTCGCTGTGCTACTGTGACCGCTCAGTCATTCTTTGGGGTGTCCAGTCTAAACAAACCCAACCAGCTTCCGGCCTCTTTCGCTCAACAGCTAACCGTGCTCGGCTGCTGTTTGCACACAAAGTCCGATATGAAGTCAAACTCGTTCTGTCCCAGGAAGAGCTCAGGTAGCTCCTGAACACGATCCAACCCAAACTCCAGCACCAGTGAAGTTAGAACCTCCTCGTCAATCAGATCCATGTCCATGCCGTTTAGTCCCAAAGGGCCACCGATGTGCTGCATGCCTGATAGCTGGGCCGGACCCACCCGGTACTGAGCACCGTTGGGCATGTGGTGGCCGTTGGCTGAGCTCAGAGGATGTCCATGATACTGAGTGTTGAGTTTCTGCAGGTGCATGCTGGCCATGAGCTGCTGAGAGGTGAGGTTACCAGGCAGGTACTGCTGCGGGTGTCCGCCCTGCTGCTGCTGCTGCTGCTGCTGCTGGGGGTGCATGTGATGGTGCTGCTGCTGCGGACCCTGGCCGTTGTATATCATGTTCCCAGACATCATCTGGTGGTGGTGGTTGGCCATGGGAGCTCCATTGACAGGGCCGGCCATCCCGCCCGGTCCCACCATGCCCTGCCGCTGCCTCATGGCAGCCTCCATGTTGTTTTGAGGATTCCTGCCATAGTGCATCACCTGGCCGTTGGGCAGAGCCCGCAGGCCGGGCTGGCCGTTGTGCTGCGGAGGTCCGTTCATACCCATCCTGAAGCCGTGGGTCATGGGCATCATCATGTGTTCAGCCATGGCCTCTATCGCCCTGAAAAACACACAACACATTAAATTAGATTTTTAATGCAACTTATTATCATAAAACCTAAATACACTTATAATACCCAGAATTTAAAGGAGTTATCCACCACTTTATGTGCAAAGTTCAGTTGACTCATAACGAGAAGTGCTCCTCAGCCTGTATAATGTCTTATGTGGCTCCAGAGGGAGCTTTCTTAAGTGTGTAAAATAATCTTGAAGCAAGCTGGGCAATATGGCAAAAATGAATCAAAAAAATGGGTATCACACACCTCCAGAATGCAGAAAAGTTCATTTATTTCGTCATCAATACAGAAAAAAGCTCAACACAGAGCGCTTTCGGCCATCCTGTGTTGAGCTTTTTTCTGTATTGATGACAAAATAAATTAACTTTTCTGCATTCTGGAGGTGTGCGATCCCCATTTTTTTGATTCATTTAAGGACTCTTTTTGGACAACGCACCCAGAGGTTTGATTGTAGTGGTCTTTCCCAAAATTGTTGCAATATGGCAAAAACAAAATTAATCAAATATTTTTTTTAGCTTTGGGAAAATTCACTATCATAATTTTTTCCCCCTCATTTTTGGGGTGCATATCTATGTTTCCAGGTTCCTAGTTACCCAGATCAATATTCTGTTGACACACATAAACCCCTATTGTGTTTGGCTCAAATTTGACCCTTTTGAAGAGCAAATATTTCAGAAATATTCTATCACATATTAAGCAAATACAGAGCTGGGAAACATCTTTTTCAGGTTCCCATTATGTGCTATGTAGAGCTGGGACAAATAGTACCTGAGAGCAGAGGACCCTTTGTCATGTTCCCATTATGTGCCATATACATTTGGGGACAGGATCCTGGGAACACAGGAATGACCACTATTTGTGCCTAAAACATGACTAAAACATACTTTTAAGAACCTTGTTTGTAAGACAGTTGAGCAATAGTGCAAGAACAAGATGCTTGAACTAAGAAGAGAATCTACTTCAGTAAAACTAATTCATCTGTTCCTGCTGTTTGTGTTCCTTGACAGAGCATTAGCCTGATATACACAGGCAGCTAGCTGGCTAGCGTTAGCTACGCAGCAGGTAGAGACAAACTGAGCAAAGTACAATCTGCACGCTGTTCAGTCGACTCCCATGGAGTTATTTTTCACTGTCCCCAAGCGTTAGCTCCAGGTACACAGAGCCAGAGAGAACACCTGGACTGTTGTTACTCCAGCAATCATCTACTGAATGTAACGTCTTTGTGCATTTTCAAATGATTCGATTTTCACAAACAAAATAGAATTAATTCAATTTATCGTCCAGCCATTGACTTTTTTAAGTGTGTGTTCTTTAATACAAGGTCTTTATTACAAAATGGAGGTGTTGGGTTTAAAGATGTGAGCATTTAGGAGAAAGAGAGGCTGTAACAAAAAAATAAATAAACACTATCCAGATGTATTATGGGAAATGTAGGATCCAGAGTTTTTGGACTTTGACCCATACTAGAGACTAAAAGTCAGGATATCTCGGTCCCTGCTTCAGTTTAGACTCGTGTGAGCAGGACTGGGCAATATATTAACATTATATTGATATCATTATATACGACTAGATATCTCATCTTAGATTTTTGATATATCGTAATAAGTGTTGTCTTTTCCTGGTTTTAAAGTCTGCTTCACTGTTAAGTAATGTCATTTTCTGAACTTACCAAACTGCTCTTGTTTGCCTTTACCTTCTCAGTCATTATATCCACATCACTGATGATTCATTAGCAAAATCCCATTGTGTAAATATTTTGTGAAAGCATCGCAATATCATTATTAAGGCATCTGGTCAAAAATATCATATTTGATTTTCTCCATGTCACCCAGCCCTACTTGCGAGTCTACCAACTGTATATTAGTGCAAAAATAAATAGCTGGAGTAACCCTTTAAAACCATAAAATAAACCTTCACTCTCTGTTGAAACTGCCCTCCCTCCTCCCCCAGTTTCTCTTTCTTTATTTGAACACTTCCGAAGTGTCCCTGTAAAAAAAGAAAGCCCATGTCAAAGCTCCAGAATTACACCATCAGTGAGTTACCGCTGGATATCACACCAACGAGGGAGGGCAGCAATACCCTTGCAGCCAAAAGGACGCAGAGGAATGCTCCTCCAGACCACACACACCTCTCCCCCTCCTCAGCACACACAGCACACAGCCTGTGTCTTCACACACTCATCACAAAAGATCTCCAATTAAGATTGCCTACACATGACAAACAGATCCTGCTCACTGCTGAAACTGCAATTTTCTATCAACGTGATTGGCTTATTAAAATTGATGACATTATTTTACCCTCTAAATGGGATGATCATAAAAAAGACATGCACAGCGAGTAGTGGAGCGAGTGTGTCTTTATGTCTGTGAAAAACAAAGACATTTCAGGCTTTTAAATCCCCCCAAAAAATGAACTCTGCTGGTGCCCCTGGCTGCTGGGAGCAATTGAAGCCTTAATAGTGCTGATAAAACAAGACACTTTGCCCAAGAGCCTAAATCCTCCTTTAAATTCTGCCTCTGTGTTCCCTCTGCAGATCTGGATTATCATTCAGCCAAATGCCACTTTGTAAATAGATAGTCTGAGGGAGGATCATAATAGCTGACATTATCACACAAGCATGAGACCTATTTTATTTTTTTATCCTCGGGGACTGTGCATGTGGGCTGTGTGGCTTCGATGCCATAAAACCGCCACTAATATAATAAAACAGGCAATATCGCTGCAAGTGCGCAAAGTGACAAGGTGAAATAGAATCAGCAGATCTAATCTGCGCGTTTTATTATTACGGAGAGAAATATAAAATAGTCCGCGGCACAAAGGCAAAGTGCTGCCACTACCTGTTTAAGGAGTAACAGAAGACGACACCTACCCGATGTATTAATGTCGAATCCGTACGAAGTTGGATCAGTGCCGGGGTTGTTCCAGCTGATGCTCCGGCTACATGCAGCCCTGCGGCGGATACAAACTCTGCGGCGTCTCGGCAGTCAGAGGAGTTTGTTTTCTGGGTCAACTCAGGGATTATATACATCTATAAAGCACAGAGAGAGGGAGAGAGAGATAGGGAGAGGAGGAGCTACCGTCCTCTCCGTCTCCTTTGTTGCCATTGGTCCTCCCCCTTAATCACTGTGCAAAGAAACATTCACTAACTAACGTTACCTCCACTGATCCACCGGAGCAGCAGAGCGCCGCGCAGCAGAGGCGCTGCGCTGTGGAGACCAGCCTCACACCATAATCCGTCATGATCCATACTCTGTTCACTGGAAGCTTTCTGTTTAAAGTGCATTAGGGAAGGATTCTTCAGGCACATCACGACCATTTCTGTAAGGACAAATATTAATTTAACAAGCATTAATACACACATGCCCCTCTTCTCCTTGTCAATGAATAATATAATCAGTTCATAAACACAGTGTAGAAGTTGCCCAAAATATACCAGCTTTCATGGACACTAGTTCACAGTTAATCATCTTACACCCTTTGTAATATTAGCCCATTATAATGTTCCTGCAGGGGTGTAACTGTGATTTCAAAGGTGAGGGGGCCACAGCAGCATAAGTACAGGCACACATCCTCAAAAAGGCTTTAGTTATTTGAGATAACCCGACAAAACATGACAGTGCTTGAAACATATCATCGCAAAAATATTTTATACAGCAAAATAAAGCAAAAAGTGATCAAATTAAACAATATATTGACGCACCCAGGTGAAAAATGGCAAAATAAAACCTTTTTTTTCTGTTTCCACTGTGAAAAGTTGTGGATGGTACCAATGTAACCGTTCTGTACCGTCCCCATGTTTGGTCCCCCCTCTGTTGGGGTACCTAGCACACAGATCTGGTACTAAAAGGTGGAGCTGTGAACACTGCAGTCTGATTGGTCAGTAGAGGACGGTCACTCTGCTCAGGGCTGAGTTGTGGCTGGATTTGAGGCTCATGTAACCACTGTTCATACTGTGGAGAGTTTTATTAGTAAACTGTAACTATAAAATGAAAGGATGTTTTGCTGCCTCTCACAGCAGCTGGAGTCTGAGAAAAAATAACTTCATCACTGGGCCGACTGACGGCAACTTTTAAGGTGGAATGTTTTTATGTTACTCAATGCATGAGTTGATGACGTGAATCCATCAGCACACCTTAAATTTCACTGTGACAACTTTGACCATCACTTTAGTTTTTATATGACACACACTTTTAGTAATGAGTGGATCCTCAAGAGTGTATATATATTAATTTCAACCGGTATGGAATGCATCCCAATCCTCAGTAGGATAAAAAAAAAAAGCAGTGCGGAGCATCGTTCCTGTGGGCTACAGTAACACTAAACCCCTGAGCTTGCCTGAGAAGGACAAACCTGCTATTTTTAAATATCCCATGGAGAGAGACTCTCACTGCAGCCTGTTTTGTTTTGAAAATGTGGGCGTGCAGCTTCGTTCTGTGGACGATAAATGAGGTGCAGACTTCCATCTGTGTCACCGCTGACGAGGAAATACAGTGAGTGCTGGACGGAGCAGTGAGTGACAACAACCCCGCCCACATTTAAGGGTACTGTTTGCGTTGGAAACACGAGGGTCTAGGTACCATGTCTGAAGGGTTACTTTTGGTTCCAAAGGTACCATACTGAAAGAGTTTGGTGTAAACAGGGCTCAATAGTGCCCTGATACTGGATACACAGGGCAGCTGTGGCTCAGGAGGTAGAGTTGGTCATCCACAGTTTGGAAGGTCAGCGGTCGATCCCCGGCTCCTCCAGTCCGCATGTTGAAGTATCCTTGAGCAAAATACGGACCCCCAAATTGCTCCCAATGGCTGCTCCATCAGTGTGTGAGTGTGTTAAACTATTGAGTAGCAGGTGGCACCTTGTATGGTAGCCTCGGCCATCAGTGTATGAATGTGTGAATGGGTGAATATGACTCGTAGTGTAAAAAGCGCTTTGAGTGGTCGAAAGAATAGAAAGGCAGGTCCATTTATCATATCTGCCCCAAACCTCAAAGCAATTTGAATATCAAAATATGCATTTATTATGACACTAGTGCCTAAAGGCCTGTCAATACAAAGGTGTCATAGGTAGAAATTTTACCTTATATGATGATATGACATCACATTGATTAAGAAACAATAAAGCTGATGCAATAAAGCAATCCATTCTCATTCAGAAGTCGACAAATATTGCCACTTGATCAGTGATTTCAGCGTCAGGCGCCAACGAAAACCAGGCATCCTTTTGTGGCAGGTGATACGTCACTGGAGGGTGTTAGTTTATGTAATTCAAGAAGCTGGAAAGCCCCTGTAGGGTGAGCTGGAGGGGGGTAGATGGCTCCAGCAACAATGGACTTTCACCCAGGAGCCTGATGTTTGCTTCCAATATTAATGTTAAGTCAAACCACGATGTTTTTTTTCAAAACCTAACCACAGGCTTTTGTTGTACAAGGTAAGAAATGTAAATATGAGGTGTTTTATTGACGTTGTTGGTGTATTGAGCAAAACTGTACATTTCCTGTGAAAACAGGAGCGTGTTTTGAAAAGACACAATGCATGTAACAGGTGCAAATTAGAACAGCATCCCAGCACGTCAACAACAGATGCACCCGGGACACCTAATGTGTCATGTGTAGATGTGAAAGTGTTTGACGAGCTGAGACAATGTGTTGAGTAAAGTGAAATGTGTAAAGTGAGAAGTAAAACGTATTTTATTTTTCATGTTAACGTGTAACAAAGTATGGCAAAACAGTTATTTTTTTAAATGTCTTTTAGACTTTTGGAGATGTATAAAAAATGAAATAAAAATCAAATGCAACAAACTCTGTGGAGCTCAGGGTTTCAAAATGTGTCTCCTCTGACATTGTTAAAACGAGACACTCTGAGCTTCACTATAATAGATGCTGCTGCCACTGTTAGAGATTGAAAAGAAGTCTTTGTGTTTGGAGTTTCACCTTTTTTTTTTTTCTTTTTTACATAACATCAGTTTTTGACTGTTTAAATACTGCCGTCTGAAGAGAGCAGAGGACGTGTCCCATGTGCCCCCTGCTAAATAACGCCCCTGAAAACACCACAATGCAACCCAAAGAGAGGGGTACACACAAATGAGAGGTCAAAGAACAGTGCAGACATTAAATCTGACTTTTTAAGATATATTTTTTGTGGAATACAGTAACGAGTGTTTTAAATAAATAGAAAAACAACAGTAAGTCAAATTTATGAAATAAACCCTTGGTGAATCTGGGCCCTGGGTCAATTTATTATGCATTTATTCTGTGGCTGCCGACAGTAGCTGTTGTTTAGCAAGAGCAATAGTCTCACCTTATGCCATATACTTGCTTTTTAACCATGCATTTGTGTAGATGACTGGCTGCATCATGAATGGAATTCTTCACATACTTGCACGTGTACTACGTACTATGTAGTATGTTTCCCCCTAGGCTTCCACTAGACATCAGAGAGCTTAGACCATATAAAACTTCCAGATTTGCATGATGTAAACAGTAAGCTGGTTACTACCTTGTACATTCTGAGATCAGCATGGATCACAGCAGTAAGAGTGACAGCAGTGTCATTATATGGTACGTGTAAAGCTTGACAATGTTAAGTTTCTTTCTCTCATTCATGCCAACCTTGCTCCAATCCTTTATTTAACATCTGTGGACGTGCACAACCAAGGCTCCAAATGGACGCCATCGTGTGCATGTAAACACATAGTTAAAAGCAAGTATATCTCCGGCTTTAAAGTTACAGGTAGTTTCTGTCATATAGGAGACATTAAGTTCGACTTGTGGTTTCACTGTGTGCTCTGTAAAAACGTATCATGACTTTATAATGTCCATGTTTTCTGATTTAAAGAACGTAGGCCTATTTATTTTAAGTCTGAACTTCCCACGAGTGTGAACAAGTACACTGTATAGGGTTGTTGGTCTTGCTTGACATCGGAGGGGTCAATGTTTTATTAAATAATGGATTGACTAGTTTATTATCTTTTGCCTCATTTGCACTGGTCAAAATGACAACATACAGTTCGGCCCATCTGTCAGTGGAAACCCTGAAATACAACTCACTGAAGTCTGTGTTAAAAACATGATACCATGTTCTTTGCAGCATGATGGAACCCAAACCACCTCCATCCCACTCCTTTTGTTATGGTCTCCCTCCCTGTGTGGAGCAAGTCAAACCCCCTCAGCAGGAGCTTGGTATGTATTCCTGTTGACACACACACACACACACACACACACACCCTCTGCTGCAGAGGAATGTGTCCTATTTTTGGGCCCCTAAAGTCAGCCAGACTTCCAACCTCTTTCTAATGCACGATTCACTTGACCATTGTGTTGTTTTTCTCTCTCTTTTGGGAGGACTCTGAGTTTTGATCTGCAGCTACAGCCTCCTCCATTTATTTACAAGGAGTGGTTGTTCTCAGCAGAGACGAATGCATTGTTAGAGTCAGACTTATGTTGCTTTTTCTACAAAATACGGCTGCAACTCTGAATTCATGATTTTTTGGCATGAGGATTTTCAGTGGTGGAAGGCAAGTTCCAGTTCGAGAAGTTATTTACTTTTACATGTACTCAAGTTCTGTAATTGGGTGCAATTTAAGGCTACTTGTACATAAATATTAAGCACCTCATTTCCTGTCTTTATGCTAGACAAAGCTAACTGGCTGCCTGCTATACCTTAATATTTATTTTACAGAGAGAATGATATCAATTTTCTCATCCATCTCTCGACAAGAAAATACAAATCAAGAGACGCATATTTCTCAAAGTGTCAATATTTTCCTTTAAATGAGTGGTATGTGAAATTAATTGCATATCTATGATTTAGAGTCTAGTGTGGGATTGTTTGCATATGGTTCTCAATATGGAGGGGGCTGAGCTAGCGGCTAACAGTGGTGCTAACTCCATAAACAGCACTAATATGGCAGATAGAGGTAATGTTGTTAACTTGAGGGGGACAGGAGGGTGGGCGCTATGCTTCTGTGACCATGCCATCCCGATATAATTGATAACTGCCGTATGAACGCAGGGCAAAGCTAGCCTTTGGGACACACTCACAGTGCCTCACATGCATGCGCAGATAGACTGGCTACACAACAAAGAACAGAGAGGCACGGATTACAACCATAGATGTACAAAGAGGACTGGATTGAGCGTTAGAGGCAGGGCATGTTCATTTCTGTACAAGTTGCTCAGTGGTGCATGAAGCCAAAAAAGTGGACTTTTGGTGTAAAATTACCCAGATCTTCCACATCTTTGAGCCTATAGAGACTTTCAGCCAGATAAGCAGCTAATTGCCACCAACCTAGCAGCTAACTTCTAAATCGGGCTGAAATTATTTAATCATTTAGCTATTCTCGACGTTTGAAATGTTATCAGGCCAAATAGATCTAATCCCAGTGGTGGAACGAGTCATTTTGATTTTGCGGGGGTTGTAATGCTCAAAAAAAATGTATCCATTGATTTACAGACATAAAACCCTGAAATGAGTTTGCATTTTAGCCCCCCGATTCCCTCGTCTTGAAGTCAACAGGTTTTTAAGAGACTTTCACATTTTGTTGTATGACAGAAAATTCGTCAGTAAATACCCAACTGTGAATTTTTAATCCTCCAGTGTTTTTAAAAAAGATGGTTGCTAACAGGTGGCCTAATAAGACTACTGAGCGTTAACACACCAAACACAGCTTTACAGCCTTGTTGTGGTGGTGACGGTGAAGTCATGCGACCGTAGTGTAGTTTGTTTAGCCTAATGTTAGCTATTGTTGCAGTTATGCTTCAGAAATTATAAAAAGGGTTTTGTTAGTGAAGATTATCTTGATGAACAAAACGTGCAAGTATCATAAACCTCTGTTTGCCACAGAACTTATTTTCTGCAATAATCCAAAATCCAATGAAAAAATCCCATCAGCTTTTTGTTGAGGGAACCAGGCAAGTGTTAACTGACTCAAGATGCCGGCGAGTGTTCCATTCTAGTTCTCTTGGACCTTAGCTCCGCATTTGACATGGTAGACCATGACATTTTAATTGACAGGTTAGAGAAGTGGGCAGGAATCACTGACGTGGCCCTGAATTGGTTCAGGTCTTACCTTTTTAACAGATACTCTTCGGTATCTATAGCTGGCTCTGTTTCTTCCCCCACTAATGTCTCCTATGGTGTCCCCCAGGGGTCGATCCTGGGCCCTATTATCTTTTCTATTTACATGCTCCCTCTAGGTGACATCATCCGTAAATACAACATCCATTGTCATTGTTATGCAGACGACACACAGTTGTATATCCCAATCAATCCCGGTGATCAGTCTAATATAGCAGCCCTCCACAACTGCATCACAGAAATAAAATACTGGATGTCAGACAATTTTCTCCAACTCAGTCAGTCAAAATCCGATGACATTGTTATAGGTCCATCCTCAACAAGAAAACTAATTTTGGAAAGCCTTGGCGATTTAACACCTCTTGTAAAACCCTCAGCCAGAAACCTCGGCGTCATTTTTGACCAGGACTTGAACTTTGAACTTCATGTAAAAAAAGTGGTCCAGACATGTTTTTATCATTTGAGAAACATAGCCAAAGTCAGGTCTTTTATCTCAGCCACAGATTTGGAGAAACTCATCCATGCTTTTATTTCTTCACGCTTCGACTATTGTAATAGCTTATATACCTGTCTCAGCCAGAAATCACTTCACCATCTACAGTTAGTACAAAATGCTGCTTCTCGGCTTTTAACTAGGTCTAAAAAATGTGACCACATCACCCCTGTTTTAGCATCCCTGCACTGGCTGCCTGTTCATTTTAGGATTGATTTTGATTGATTTTTAAGGCCAGACTTGGGCTAGCCCCTGCCTATATTTCAGACCTTTTATCCACCAGCTCACAGTCTGAGATCCGCTAATAAGGCCCTGCTAGCTGTTCCAATGTCTAGGCTGAAAACAAAAGGCGACAGGGCCTTTGCAATCAGGGCCCCCAGACTCTGAAACGATTTGCCTGAGGAAATCAGGTTTTCAGAGTCTGTTCCTCATTTTACATCACTCCTCAAGACACACTTTTACAGGAAGGCTTTTATGAAGTAATGTTTAAGTTGATGTAATGTTTAATTTGTATGTATTTTGTGTTGATATTGAGTGTGTGCTGATATTTTATGCTGTAAAGCACTTTGTTATTTATATTGAAAAGTGCTATACAAATAAAGTTATTATTATTATTATTATTATCATTATTATTAACTTTCGTGCTGGCCTACAAATAGAGGTCATCCTTTGCAGCACTCTATTGCTTTCACCATGTAAGTCAACGGGAGGAAGTCTTTTTGGACCAAATGACATCACGTGCCGGACCTGGAAGTTGTACTTATATGGTATGGCCACAATGTCAAATTGGCTTCAAAGCCTGGGACTTTACCCGAGGGCTTGATTACAACACACATAGCCCTTTTCCACCAAATTAGCTCTGGTTTTTTAACCGGTTGTGCTCAGGATTCTTGGAACTTTGGTGCTATCTCGTGGGTGTTGCGCAATGGACAACAGAAGTAATCAGCAGTAGCAAAAACCCAACTATTAATGAAACAATTGCACACTCTTTTTGGTCTGACAGTTTGTCACTTGACTTCTCCGTTGTTGAATCCCTATCCTCTTTTTCCAATCTGTAAAGTACGATACACCCACTGATGCCGTCAGGTCAAGGAAAACCTGTTTTTCTTTCTTTTCATTCCAGCTGAGAACCTACTTTTTGGGTTTTGAACCAGTTTATTTTTGGTATAGATGTTCTGAACACTTAAAAATTAGGTGCAGTATCTCCATGTTGGTGGAAAGGGGTAACAGAGATAAGGTGACTTCATACTCTGCTCAGGAAGCCGTTACTCTACTATGTGTTTGCATAGCAAATATGGATTTGCTGCCGTAACATTGCTTTGAATGTTGCATACAGAGCCTTTAAGTCTACCTTTAAAATGCACCTGTAATGTAAATTGTCCTTTCCTAGATGCCATATGACAACACATCAGTCATTCGCGCACTGCTTTGTTGAACGCTGTCAAGTGCTGTTAGACATGGCTGCATGTGATAATGTGACAACCCTTCAGACTACTCTGCTTATTTGACCTCATCTGCTTGTCTGGGAATTACTTGCTGCTCCAAGTGAGATAGAAAATGTGTTCTGACAGTTAACCAATGAAACTGTTACCCTTGGTTATTGATCATTACTCATAAGCTGCGCTCCATATCATGACTCAGTGGTCCTACATACTAATCTTCTGCAGCCTTAAGAGACTATTATTGTGTGTTTGGACCATTTGCCACATTATGTAATGACCACAGTTTCAATGCAAAGGTAGGAGGACAGATTGGATGTAATTTGTTTATGTGCAACTGCTAGAACAAAGACAGCAGCACTGATTCACCTTCTCTCTGCGTGTTTGTCCCTCTCTGTCTTTCTATTAAGCCTACTCATTTTCTAGTTTTACCCCCCTCACACCGTATACGTCCAGGGTCCTGGTTTCATATTACTCACTGCCTCTTGCTCTCTGTTCTCCCCGCCCCCGCAGCCCACTTTGTCCATTCACACTGTCTCTACTTTGAATGCTTATTCCAATAAGGGCTTTATGTATTGTCACAACATGATTAATGCAGTTTTGGCAAAAGGCAATTATTGCCAGCAGAAGGGCAGAGTCACACACGAGGTAATCACAACAGACCACCGCTGGAGCTGCAGCCCCCGCTCTGCCACTTGCCCTCATCCAGACAGAGAGCACAGCAAAATAGATTTGTAAAAAGGTCATTGGAATAAATTGCCTCTTAGGTACAGTAAAATGTGTTTCTATGTGTCCTCCGGCGGCTTAAACTGCCTCTCAAGTCAGTGAGCCGTATGAGCGGCATATTTATTAGACGGTCTGTTTATGACATTTATGATAAATAAGAAGATTATGGGTGTTTTCACATTTGTTTATGCATCAGGAACTCCTTAAGTGCATCAATGAGGATATATTTTATTACTCTATTGTGTAGGTAACACATCAGTGACAGTGAGGCACTAATAAGCTGGTGTGTTGACTCGGGTTCAATGTCTTGAATGATATTCACATAAGATGTTTGTGAAAAACAGATAGGAGGCTGAAATCCTTAAATTAATGTTATGAATTATTGGCTGAAGTGCTCTTTAAAGAGGAATCTTTATTTTATATGTCCAACAAACACTAACCCTAATCACACACATTCACTTCATATGGTATAGACAATGCACTGTCATGGCTAAACAACAGAACAGGTTATTTTCCACTGACCTCCAAACATGATGGTCATCGTTGCAAAAATAAACTAGGTGGTTGGGTTTAGTAAAACATCATACTTTGGGTTTAGATACGTATTTTTGTTACTAATGTAAAATAACGTAGGCCTATTTCATGTAACAGACGCAACATACTGTACATCATGCTTAATATGTCACATCACATATGTCATTAGCGTGGTATACTACTCATACTAGCACACTGTGCTACACTGTTATTAGTAGAAGTCAACATTGAATTTGGGCCACAAATTCCTGGGTGAAAAGTCCTGTGCCCGTTTGACCAATCCACCATCCACTTCTCCCACCCCATACAACATTACACAGGCTTTTTTGCTTTTCATACTACGTCACTTCACCTCATGTCCCGCTCCTTTGATAATTACTTTGGCCACTAGAGGGTGCTGCCTTACGATAAGCATAAGTATTGGTTTGTAATAAGCTCTTCACGTAGTCAACCTAAATGCCCATCTTTCGGTGAGAGTGACCAGGTTGCGTCATTGCATTTGGTCGTGTGTTGGTTAAAAATACTGTGAAGTGACAAAATAACACACTACGTTTAAGAAACTCAATGTAACAAAGTTGGGTTCAATTTAAGGCAAGTTAAGAAACGGCGTTCATGTTTTCCTAATTTCCATTTCATCAGCACCAAGTCGTATATTCCAGAGCTTTCCAGGGAAAAAAAATAGAGTTACCCAGTCATGATTACAACTTGGATGAAGACCATTTACACAATTACAAGTCACAAACTGCTCACAGCGATATCAACAGAACCTTTTAAAGACATTACTGAGGTCACCTAAACAAGAGGAACACTAGTAGCTCTGTAAGATATACAGACATATACATATACAAATATTGAGACCATCGTGGGACACTGAAGTGCAACAGAAACTATGATTCAACCCTGATTGATGTACCATATATTTGACTCAGAAGTAGGACAGTCATTGTTTTGCAAATCAAATGTAAGTCTTTAGACTTTGCACTCAAGTCCAAAGTCAAGGAGTTTCAAGTCCTAAACAAGTCACAATGCGCTCTTCACCCAATGTATTCCATTTTAACAATGGCATAATGTATAATGAATAATTTATAAAAATGTATATTTGTTAAAACAAGTTTGTTGGAAGTTGTTGCTTCTCTGTAAATCTTTTCCAACTGGCACTTAGTAACTTAACGTTGGGTCTTCATGGTTCTCTGTTGCAGCTTCGTTGGATGCTGTTGGATTCAGACAAATTGAATCTATTGAATTAAGTGTCGACTTGCTGGGAAAGAATGGCGCTAATGTAACTTGTTTTAGTTAATAAAGGGAAATGAATTGATTTGTGACACACTTTTTTAATAACATACTTTTTAATCTTTGGGTTTGGGGAAAGGTATCAATTGTTTTCAAGTCAAAAGGCTCAAGTCCAAGTGAAGTCATGAATCACTGGTGTTTAAGTCCAAGTCGGGTTGCAGGTCTTTCTTTTTATTTTGTCAAGTCGAGTATAAAGTCATCAAATTTGTAAGTCATGTGGCATTGGAATCGCAGGCATAAAAATGTTATGAATCAAACTGCATCCTCCCCATCATATAAAAACATCAATAAAAATGACAATATGAGCATTATATAAGAGATGTTATGTATTATCTAACCACATTGTTCACCTCCCTGTCCAACAATAGAGGGGGCCTCCTTTCTCCTTTGCTTTCCCTCCTCTTGCTCTCCACAGTGGGGAGGGGCGTCCCACCTGCTGCTCCAGGTAGTAGAAACAGGAGCATATGTTGTTTTATTAGTCTGTGTTTGTGTGTGTGCAACCACGTGCGTTCATGCATGTGTGCTTGAGGTGCTGTTGCTCTCTTAATGTCTGTGTTTGCATGGGAGGGGGAGGGCCGCCTCTCAGATTCCTGGGTCTCTTGGTGTGAGCTGTGTTGTGCTCCAGCAGTTCCATTTGGCCAACAACACACATACACCCCGTCCCTCCCCGCCACAAGCGCTCTAACCCCCATTAGAAAACCTTTACAAGTACCGCCTGCCAAGATCAGGTCTGATCATGTTAACTCTTTGCTTATTAGATGATATAAATGGGACTGGCAGTAACACAATGCAACTGAACAAAGCTGCAACAGGAAACTGGTGTAATAGTGGTTACGTCTCAAACGACTTCCCTTTTCAGAGTAAGAGACACAACGTCAGATCTCCACCTCAGTGAGTTGGGCCTATTTCATCAGACATGAGGATAAAATTGTTACATGCACGTCGTAGTTATGATGAATTCACTTTGATTTTCTTGTGTATTTGTTGTACACAAATGACTGTATGATGTTTAAATTCGCTGATGACACAACAGTAGTGGGCTTTTATTTTCAGATGATAATGAAACAGCTTACAGGAGTTTTTTCTGCCGCCAAACACGGTTATTTTAAGCCCAAACATGATCTTCTCCTAATTATAACCAAGTGGTTTTTGTTCCTAAACATAACCACGCCATCAACACAGCCTTCAAGATATGTTCAGGTTTCTGGCGATTAGGTTGACTAACCTCAAGAAAGCACACCTAAGCCTTTTCTTTTTAGGACAAATAAAAAAAATGTGGCATATCAACGGATGGTTTGTTGCAGTTTTATAGAGCAGCAGTGGAGAGCATCCTTACCTATGCATTAACTATGTGCTTTGGCAACATGTCAGCTGAGAATAGGAGACAGCTGGACAGTGTGGTGTGCACTGCATCCACAATTACCTAATGGAAAGCTATAAGACTAGGCTACAAAAAAACGCTCTCACCCATCTTACAACCATTTTAATTTCCGTTCTTCACACGAAAGGTTAAGAAGCCTTAAGATCAGAGCGTCCAGGTTCCATAAGAGGACATGTCCTCAAGCTGTCCACCCCCTTAACTTAAGATTACATACATAGCATGGCAGGCCACTCTGCAGGTTAAATGATTGTGCAATAGGGCAGATGTTTTAAATGCACTTGATGCAATTTATCTAGAGGATCATTTGATGTGCTGCTAAGTTCTCTATTGGTGCTAGTGTTTGTATATATGGTGCTCTTATGTGTTGGATCTGATTTTACCCATTTGTTTTAAGCTTTAATGATTATTTTATGGGTACAGATAGTACTAGGGATGCATGATATTGGATTTTTTGCTGATATCCGATATGCCAATGATCAATTTGACTGATAAGCGATACCACTATCGATATGTCCACTTTTTTCCCCCACATAATTTCAGGTCTCGTCTGTGGAATTAAGATGATATTATACATGCATACTGTTTTTGTGATGGCCCACCAGCAGACGGAGACATGAAATAGACTGCTTTTGAATGTATGTACTATGTCGGCTGATTCTATAGCCAATATCGGCCGATACTGATGTTGAGCCCGGTCTCACTCCGAAGTCGTCGACATCTGGCGCTTGGGCAGTAGCCATGTTTCCATCAGCCTGTTTAGATGCGCATCTAGAAGTATCACATCGGAAAATTATGATGGAAACGCCAAAATTTGATTGCCCCTGATTCGCACAAGTAAAATACGCTCACTTTAGCCGGGTTTTGGTTGATTCGAAAAAATGTTGATTCGCAAAACGGGGGATGGAAACAGTTATGTTCAAATTAAGTCTGACATAGCGCACCTCTCTCCATGGTGATATCCACACTCCGGGTCGGGAAGGCGGTAATACATTTACAAGCTGGTTGCCAACCGCCAGAAAATGTAGAAGAAGAAGAATGCGAGACTTGTTTTGTTTCCGGTTCCGCGGAAAACTCGCGCGAGTTTGTAGTTTTCACCAAAGTCCGTACATTTAACGGAAACACACAGGATTCGTATTTCTTTTAATGCACATTTCCCAATGATTCGAATCACTTTTGGATGGAAACATAGCTAGTGACTTGCAGCGTCAGAAACCAATGAAAAAAAGGTGTCCTTTAATGACGGCATGATGCGCGGCCGGATACCGTTAGAGTTTAACAGCGCCCAGTGGTGTCAGAGGGAAACACAGTGGGACAAGGATGAAAGTTAAGGTGGCGAAAGTCCACCTGGGGCAAGCAGGAGGGGTGGTGGATGGGTCCAACAAACACTAACTTTCACCAAGAGAGCGGTGTTTGCGTCCCGTAAGATTCTAAAGCCAAACCCTGTTCTTTTTTCCTAAACCCAACCACGTGTTTTTGTTGCTGAAGGAAAAAAAACATCAAAGTACCGACATAGTGCTTTTATTTTGAAAAAGACTGTATGTAAACGTCAAATTTCGGTGAAAATTGATGTATATCTTGAAAGAAGACAATGCGTGTAACAGGCAGAACTTGACACGGCGTCCCAGAACGTCAACAACAAACGCACCCAGGGTACCTTGCATGTCGTATGTGGGCATGGAAACCAAACGTCAATATGTGACGAGGTCGGAGTGAGAATGTGTTGCGATGACGGGCCGATATTGTCATGCATCCCTAGATAGTACCTGCTGTGTTGTAAAGGGTCATTTGACTCAAAATTACAACTAAAATCTAGATAGTTCTACTTTATGTTGTCCAGGTTTTGAAATATTAATCCTATAAATGTCTGGGGTTTCCCTTCAGTACAGTGGATGTGAATGGAATCTTGTTTGTGATGCTTTCTCTTCCCAGACACCGTGTCCCAGTTAGATCCTCAGAATACTCAGTCAACAGTTTCATAGTAACTGTTTCTCTCGTAAAAAGCAATTCTACTGAAAACTGTTGACAGCGAGGTGGATTATCAGGAGAAACCGGAACACTGGAAGCGAGTTACAGTTGACTTTCTGCAGTAGCCTTGGGCTGGATTCATAAAAATTGATTTGCACCATAAGGGATTAGTGACGCCGTCAGTTACAGATAAATTTGCAAGTCCTACAGGGCTCTCACATGCTGATGTATGGGTTGCAAGTGTGACATTTGTTTTGATCAGTGAAATTTGTCAAAATGAGCAACAGGGAGTGATCTCTCTGCAAATCGCAGCTTGGTGAAACGTCACGTAAACCAGAAAAACGCTTCAGTGGATAAGACACGATTCCTCAGCACAGCCATGTGTGTGTGTGTGTGTAACCTGGTTCGTAATCTGCTTTTTAAATGTGTATGATAAAGACTGCAGACAGTATGGCTATGACAGCTGAGCGGTGGGATAAAAGGAAAAATCATTCTTCACAGCTATGCATTCTCAGTCAAAATACTGACACAGATATAAAGTCACTTCCTAAAGTCAGTTCCCCCAACATGTGACTGTCTAACATTCAGGCATATTTGTGCTGTACGGAAAAACGTACTGTCACTGAAGCAGATTTTGGGTTTCTAATACTACCTGCACAGCTAAATGCCACTTGAGGTGAAATAAGTTTAATGTAATGTGGATGGACAGAGCCTTAATGATAGTAGCCAGAAAAACAACTGACATTATGAGCCTGTGCTGTGCTCAAAAGCCTAAAATTACCTGCGTTTATATTTTACTGACAAGCCCCCTTTTTGCAGTCACACAGGTCATGACTGACCTTTAATAGAAGCAAAGATGGAAGTAGCGTGATGCTGTTATATCACCACCAACAGTCATAGGAATGAGGTTAGGTTGGGTGTACAAATCATGGGATGGCAACAGCAGAGATCAGGTTCTTTGTCTGTCTCCTACCAACAGTCAACAAAAACACCAATTGATATTTTTGGTAACACGCTAATTTGCTTTCTTTCCAAGATTTACGGCAGCAAACCAATTCCATCGTCATGTTTGTACTTCAAGTGTTGAGCTAGAGAGGAGGCGATTAGCAACTGCTTGTTGGTAAAAAGTTATTCTAGGCTACAACAAGTAATTCTCCCTAAAAGCACAAACTAACCCTTTCCTATTTCTTTTGTTTGTCAATTAAAGTTCCAGTGTGAAGAATTTAGGGGGACATATTGGCAGAAATGGAATATAATATAATAAGTGTCTTTTCATTAGTTTATAATCACCTGAAACTAGGAATTGAGTCATTTATATCTACACATGGAGCTGGTTTTACACTAAGTCCGCTGTGCTGTTTTACAGTAGCCCAGGATGGACAATCCAAACACTGGCTTTAGATAGGGCCATTCACGCTTCTGCGTCAGCCACCATAGTTCTTCTACATGCTTGGCACATGGGAGAAGTTTCAGTTGGTTGCAATCTGCAAACCTTACACTAAATCCTTGACACTAGACCTTTAAACAAACACAATGTATTGTTTTCATTTTTGAACTTTTAAGTTTGGACAGAGCCAGACTGTTACACCACTCCCTGTCCTAATAACCATTTTCTCATATGAACTCCGGACATTGTCAAAAGAATCAGGAGGTGTTCTTACTCACTGGAAATACTCGGTTTGGTTAGGCAGGCAGTGGTGCCTAGGTACACAACCTTAGCCTGGTGAAACCATCCTCATCTCTGAGCTCATATTCTATTTCGCTCTGCAGATCAGTCTGGCCATGCAATCATAAAGGCGCATTCTGGCGGCGCATTCTGGCATCGGTTAAAGCTTACCGGGCCAATCACAACCGTTTATTACTTTGGGGCGGGCGTGTCATCAGAAGAGGAGGGACAGGGAGTGGAGTGAATGCATTTCGTAAACAACCAACATGGCTACTGATTTTGAAACTGTGATGGTAAATGTGTTGAACCAACTGGAATGTACATTTTCTTTGAAAGCAGAACAAACAGCTGCACTGAAAGCTTTTATTGAAAAAAAGTATGTGTTTGCCGTCCTTCCTACGGGGTTTGGTAAAAGTTTCATTTACCAACTGGCTCCGTTGATCTGGAAAAAGATGGGACTCTGTGAAAACCCAGTGGCTATTGTTGTGTCTCCGCTAGTTGCTCTCATGGAGGAGCAGGTCAGGGAAGCGACCAAGCTGGGAATCACAGCCATGCAACTCAGAGTCCACAGTGAGGAGGAAATCTGCAAAGATGGCAACACTCTTTCCCAGACATCGTCACAGCTCATGTCCGCTGCAGCTTGCTGGTCTGTTTACAGTGGCGTTGTGCTAGCCTACGTCACACGTTTCGTTTACTCTGATTGGTTTTCCATCTTTCCAATTGCGTGAAGGGGCACTACAGCCATTGATACCGCCCCTCGGGAATAGAGAAAATGTACACTCCGTGTCCAGACCCATTTGCGTTTTGCAAATTGGGTCTGGACACGCCAGGCTAACACAACCTGGTCTCACTCTAAAGATGTCGAAATCCGGCTCTTGGACAGTGACTTCCAGCATCAGTCACTGACGAAAAAAGCCATTGTGTAACGTCAGCACGATACGTGGCTGGTCACCATTATAGTTTAATGGCGACCAGTGGCCTTAGGGGAATGCAGCGGGACAAGAACTAAAATTAAGGCGGCAAAAGTCCGAGTAGGGTGGGCGGGAGGGTTGGTGGATGGGTCCAACAACCCCCGACTTTCACCTGGGAGGGTGGTGTTTGTGTACGAAAAGATTGTAAAGCCAAATCCTGTTGTGTTTCCCTAAACCCAACTGTGTTAGTTTGTTGTTGAAGGGAAAAAAATTACATTTCACCGAGTTGTACCAATGTACTGTGTTTATTTTGAGACTGTATGTAAACAGTGAATTTCCTGTGAAAACAGAAGTGTATTTCGAGAGGAGACAATACATGTAACCAGCATAACTTGACATGGCGTCCCAGAACATCAACAACCAATGCACCCAGGGTACCTTGCATGCCGTATCTGGACGTAGAAAGTCCATAACCAAATGCTGATATGTGACGCTTTCGGAGTGATAATGTGTTTGGGTACAGCGTGCAGGAAGTATGAGATGCCAATGTTCTTGCTGAACTCTCTGCATATTTTCCCCTTGTTGTAGGATTTTCCCAACCTTAAACGTAGAACTTTTAGCTGTAACATAACCACACCATCAGCACCTAGCTGGTTGAAGCCGTTTCTGGAACAGTCATATGGATCATCCTGGAAAATAATCTGTTTTGTCCCTTTGGTATGAAGACTTATTGGGAATGATCACACCCCTACTAGCATTTGCATTTTCACTTGAATTGAGAAAAAAACACTGGTGACTGCCTGTGGCTGCGTCGACACTGCAGGCCTTCACTGCTTCTGTCTGATTCTTTTGGATGACTATTCAAATCTATTCTAGGACACAACCCATATCTGATACCAATATGAGCTGACAGCAAGGTCTGTTTGACCTTGCTGTCAGCTCAGAGTAAGGATAAAATATGTCACATTTGTTTTTGTACCTTCACTAAGCTTCTCCTGCAATGTATAAATAAAAGTATCTGGTTAAAAGTAAGTATTGACTTCAAGCGTTAGCCCACATTCCAATCATATCACTGTCTTGCTTTCTTTCCACTATTAAATTTGGTGCTCTTCCATGCTGACGCTGGCTCAGCCAGACTGCCAAGGTGTGAAATGAATAATGACTTCCTTATTGTCATGGCAATGCTGACGAATTCCAAATGGAGCTTTTAAAGACAAGTAGCATGGCCCCGGATCATTTTGCACCACACATTGAATTGACAAATGTGACTGTGCAGCTTTATATAAAAAGATCTGTATAAAGTGTTCCAGCATAATTTATCAGTGCACCTTGTGTGAAATATGTCTTCAAGCTTGGTGACTTAGTGACTCTCCTCAGCATCAATGGACTGCAGTGTTTCTAGCTCCATTCTTTAGTACCGGATCAGTGTGCTAGGTACCCCAACAGAGCGGTGGCAAAAAAATGGGGGCTGTAGGGAACGGTTCAGTTGGTGCCATCAACAGCTTTGCCAATGTAAATCAGTATGTGATTCCTTAACTCTTCATGTTGGCATCGTTTTCAACTCACCTATTGCTTCATCAGCATACAAGGATTCCTGAAATTCAGTGCTGGCTTTTGGTTTTGCTGTGTCACCCCAAGATTTTCAGTGGCCCCAACTGTCTGATGCTGCAAGTCACTGCCCAAGCGTCCGATTTCGATGACTTCAGAGTTAGACAGGGTTGACAATTACAATAGCATAACGTGGAAATAGCAATCATTTACCATCTGTGTTGACTGTCTGGTTGATCTTGTCCTCTGCCTGGAGGGTAAGGCGCTTCATGACAGTGTCTCTCTGCTGGACAGACAGAAAGTCTGATGGATGATTTAAGAGTTTGTGAAAACAGGACATGAGGATCTGAACAATTCCCCAAGCTGTTTGGACTATCGAATGTGGATGTAGGCAGTGAATTACCAAGTTAACAAGTATCCTGTAAGTGTTTCCAAGAACGTGTCTATTCTCACTCACCTCAAGTCACCAGATTTTCAGTGGGCCCAACTGTCCATCCTTGGCGATACAGCTAATAAGCTTCGACAGCATCCATTCTTAACTCTGCAACTCTCCTCTGCTTAACTGTCAGCACTGTCACTTGGTCAACGGCATTTGTGGGTCAAAGTTTGAAAAATATGTCAAATTTACTTGTGGGGCGAATCAGCTATTAACTGCCATTGCATTGGAGTTACTTAATTACCCTCGCAATTTCATGGTTTAAAAGCTGCAGTGAGCACGCCTTAAAACAACAGGGAAACAGGAATTCGGATTTTGCACTGCCAAAATCCAGCCTGAATGACTTGCTTCAATGTACATTTTTTACAGTGTGATGAGTAATAGTGGCACAATGTGCCTGTTTGTACACAGCCATCAAGACTGTCTGTTCATACTGAGTTATTGTAATGCCCTATGAGTCACTGCTGCATGGTCTCCAATACATGTTTCCTGCAGAGACTCACGGATAATGTGAAATGAGCTCAGACTCACAGAGTGGAGCAGATGACGCTGTCATATAGGAGACAGATATAATGTGTGACGCAGGTCTAATGAGCGTCAGTTAAGCTGACTCAATCATATGACACTACTGTCACAGGTTAACCTCCTGTCATCACTGTTACCAGAGTCTGCAACTGTGGTTTCATAATGTTTCTGCAAAACCAGAATTGCACAGACTCACATTACAAAGATATCAATTACAGTTTCCGCCTTCTCTGCTCTTTTGCTGTCTATCACAGCCTCTCGCTTGATCTTCTTCTCTTGTTGGTTACATGTTTAAATGTCAGTAACATTAAATTCAGATTCTCATCCCTAATAAAAATAATTAGATAATGGACAGATAATGGCTGAGACACAATGTGAGCTGCGCTCGCCGCTGGGTTCAGTTCACACAAAAGGGCAAAGACTGATTTAAGCGCTCTGCAGGTTTAACCCTCGCCCCTGTGTCAGTCTGAACGGGACTTTAATATATGGAGATTAGTTCCTTCACCACAAATGAGATGATATGATAATTGTATGAATATGACCTGACATTTTCACCAATTCAAGTGAAAAGATTAGCGTGGTGGTTAGCTTGGGATTGGGAAAAGAAAATGGTAAAATTTGTTGTAGATGATGTTTGGATTGTTTATTGTTTAGTTTGTTTTGTGTGCTTTTGGTTGGTTGGTTTGTTTTTTGTATTTTACTTCTTAAGGATCTGCAAAACACATCAGTGCCATATGACAGAATGAATGCACTCATCTAACTTTATTATCTTATACCACATACATGTCTGTGTGTGTATCCTCAATTATGTCCTACTTATTTATGTAGATGCAGTATTGTTATTTATTATTCATGAACAGAAATGTATACATTAGTGGTTCTTAAATGGTTTCTTTCGTATATATATTTATATATATATACAAACAGATTTTAGCTTTCTATCAAATACACTAAATACAAGAGAAGTCAGTTATGATGACACCTTTTATATTTGAGTTTTTCCTTGTTTCCAGTGTAGCACATCTTGAGCACATACACAACCCCCACATAAGACATAAAATGTATTTCTGCACTGACTTGACACTGATTAAAATACTCTGTTTTTTTTACTTGTGTACTAATATATGCAAATATCTGCAAATCATAAATGTGTGACTTTAATTGCTGAGAATTTCCAAGCTTTTCTTGCAAATGTACGACTTTATGAACCAGAAAATATGGAAGTTTTTATCATAACTGTGTGCTTTTTTCCTTGTAAAACTGCCACTTTATTCTCAGAAAACACCTGAGTATTGTCTCGTAAATTCACAACTTTAATCACAGAAATTCCATTTTTTTTTTAAATTGGAATATTATCCCCCTTGCGGCTCAGAAGGCAACAGCCTACATTCATCTACATCTATCTGTCATGTAATGATGTTGACCAATGCTGTTCAAATATGAACACATATGAACAATTCAATAGTTTACCCAATAATGTCATGTTGACTCCTGTGGATTCAATGGACAGAGGGAGAGAGGGAAGCTGGAGAAAGAGCAGACACAGGCGACTTGAAGGAGGTGAGTGAGAGCAGTGTGATTTTGGAAACTATGATAGAATACACTAGAGTCTGTCATTACTTGTTTTGTCCACCTCACACTGTCACAGACAATCTCATATTTGCTCCAGACGATTCAGAGAGAGAAGGAAGGTGAGGACGGGGCAGACACAGGTGACGTGAGGTGAGTGACAATAGACACGTTCCTGGAAACACTTACTGGATACTTGTTAACCTGGTGATACACTGCCTGCATCCACATTCAACAGACACATTTTTGCGACACCACAGAGAGACATAACAAGCAGCTAACTCAAAGAAGAACAACAACAACTGAAAATGTCATGAAATTGGGAAAACAATTCGTCAGCGCCTTACCCTCCAGGCAGAGGACAAGATCAACCAGACAGTCAACACAGATGGTAAATGATTGCTATTGCCACGTTATGCTATTGTTATTGTCAACCCTGTCTAACTCCGAAGTCATCGAAATCCGACACTTGGGCAGTGACTTGCGGCATCAGACGCTGACGAAAAAAGCCGTCCTTTAATGTCAGCATGATACATGGCCAGTCGTTGTTATAGCTTAACGGCACTCGGCTGTGTCAGAGGGAAATGCAGCGGGACAAGACCAAAAGTTAAGATGGCGAAAGTCTGTGTAGGGCCGGTGGGTGGGGTGGTGGATGAGTCCCACAAACAGCGATATTGCGGGAGAGCAGCGTTAATGTCCTGTAAGATTATAAAGCCAAACCCTAAACCACATGCTTTTGTTGCTGAAGGCAAAAAAAAACATCTATTTGTGTTGTACTGATGTAGTGCTTTTATTGTGAAAGAGACTGTATGTAAATTTCCTGTGAAAACAGGAAGTGTATTTTGAAAGAAGACAATGCATGGAACAGGCAGAACTTGACACGGTGTCCCAGAACGTCAATAACCAACGCACCCAGGGTACCTTACAAGTCGTATCTGGAGGTGGAAAGACCGTGACCAAATGTCGATATGTGATGAGGTCAGAGTAAGTATATGTCACGCTAGACACCAGTGCTGTTGTGTTATACGTCACACCTCTGTTGCCTCCGTAACGTCTATATGCCGTCTTAAAATCACACACTGGGGTGACATTATGAAACTGTTGTTTGGTTTTGGCGGCACAATAAAGAACAACTACTAGAGATAATCACTGAATGGTTAAATAAAATAATTTTAATAGCTGTTTGAGTTGTTACTCACCATTTTTACACACTGAGGCTTTAAATTTATAGAATAACTTTTATTGTTTAATGAAGTTTTCTTACGTTGATCATACCTTAACCATCTTATCTGTTATGTTTTAGTTGTGTTGTTGCTTGGCTGTAACTTTTCTGTATGTTGCTGTCTTGGCCAGAGATACTTCTCAACGGGACTTACCTGCTTAAAAGTGAGTTAAATAAAATGAAATATAAAACCACACTGTGGCTGCTAAGACATCAGCACTGTCAGGGATCCCAACTCTTAGTTTGTTTTCATGTCTCATCACTAACTCTCCTGTCATTTCAGATCACGCCTCCCTCTCAGCCCATTCAGTCTGCTCATTACCTGCACCTGGTTTTCCCCGCCCATCTCCACACCTGAGGCTCATTCTCCCATCAGTCCTTCAGAATACATATCAGTCCATTTTCCCCTGCTCCTGCCAGGTTGTCTTGTGTTTCTGCCAAGCTACTTTCCTTTTTTGCCTGATCACCTGTTTTTGACCCTGCCTGCCTGTTCTTTGGACTCTGGATTCCCTTCCTGCCCCTTGTCTGATTTGTTTGCTGGCTGGACTGATTTCCTGGTTTTGACTCTGCCTGAACTGATCTAGTAAAGTTGACTTTCCCTGCAACTCTATTGCCTCTTTGTCAGGCATTTGGGTTCAGACCTGTACTGGTGAATCTTACAGGCACTGACTTAAACTGCTGCAGTGCATGTGTCGAAAATAGTCATTTAAAGTACATGAAATTGTTTAAATGTGTGTTTTTTCCACTGCTGATGAGAGCTGCTGATACTTGGGCAAATCCTTAATGTTGATGAAGATCATTTGGTGTGATTGAAAGCGCCAAAGCAGGTATTAAATGGACATTGTGCTAAGATTGTTTTCTCTGTATTAGTGTAGTTTTTCTCCTTGGATAAGCTTTACCACTTTAGCTCCTGTGGTTTGAAATCACTACACTGTAACCACAAGCCCCCCTAAAATATGAGTCAAAATCCTCATGTACATGTTCTTATTATCTATTTACTAAATAAATGGTAGACTTGCATTTATATAGAGCCTTTCTAGTCTTCTGATCTCTCAAAGTGCTTTAAACCACACTTCACAACTACCCACTCACACACACACACTCATACACTGGTGACCAAGGCTACCGTACAAGGTGCCACCTGCTACTCAGTTAAACATTCACATGCACTCAAAGTTAAGTATCTTGCCCAAGGATACGTCAACATGTGGACTGCAGGAGCCAGAGATTCCTATTAGTGGACTACCTCCTGAGCCACAGCTGTTATGTTGGGATAATTCACACAAAACAAGAAACATAAGCTGGTAAATGCATCCTAGTTCTAAAGCTGTGTGTGGCAGTGTTCACTTGAAATGCCAAACCTTGGAAGTGTGGGAACCACTGATGTATGTGTGGTTAGGTTTAGACACAAAAACCACTTGGTTATGGTTAGGAAAAACTAATTTTTGGCTTTAAAAAAACACAATCTAAATGAAGAAGCCGTCAATATTTAAAAAAGAAAAAAAAAAATCCTCGAACTATTTCATCCCAGTTTAAGATCTCTCACAGAGGGTCCATGTTACGGAATTCTCTTCCTCCCCACTTTGTTAAACTTTCTTATGAATCATTTAAAAAACCTGTGAAACATTTCTTGCTATATCAGTAACAACGACCTGATCTCTGTATCTGTGTGTGTGTGTGGGTGTGAGTGTGAGTGTGATATCATGCCTTTATGCACATGACAATGTCTAATTTAATGTTTATCTAGGGAAGTCCTCTTGTCAAGCCCCTTGAGGGTTTTTTGGACCTCCTTGCATGTTCCCCATTGTTCTTTTTATTCCTAAAAAGAAGTTCTTATATCACCGACTGTAAATTGTTTTAATGGTAATTGAATTACTGATTGTCAATTTTTTTATGGTAATTGTAATGTTGACTTTTTTTTTTAATACGTGCTAAATAAACAAACAAATTTTTGTGGCGCTATCCCTGGTGGAAAAGTCAAGGGTCGCTACAAAACACCCACGTTGGAGGCTAAAAGTTGCTGAAAAAGCAGCAATGTCTCGCTAAAACACAACAGCTTTTGTTGTTGGTCCAAAACAGTGGCCTGTAGCTTGGCAGGTGTCACGCCATTCACCATCCCCTCCACTTCCTGATGACAAAGTCAACTCATATACTTCATCACTTTACAGTCGTTCATACGATCCGTATGAAAAGTAAAAATGTAAATTAACTGTGGTTTGCAGAAATGTACAATGGCAACATTTTCGTGTGGCAACTGGGCTGAGTTTTCCAGATAGCAAGTCTAACACAAGAGGCACCTTTACTCAATACAGTCACTTCCTGTGTGGAAGATTAATCAATTATGATGTACAGAAGATCTTAGTTTATCTTTCACCTCTAATAGCCGTGAATTACAACATGTTGTAAACTATTCTCATGTTTGATAAAATGGTTAATAATTACTCATTTGTGGTGGATAATGAGCCGTTACTGTGGAGTTACGGCCTCTAGCTCAGACTCTGACTCTGCTGTTTGTGCCTTTGAATGAACCTGGTCTGGAGCCTCAGTTACAAAAGTCCTCAACTCAGCACACACATCGACCTGGCAAAGTTTTGGCAACGTGCTCAGACTCACTCTGCTTGTTGCCCAAGACTAGTTGTGAACTTAGTGCCGGGAGCACAGGGTCCAGTTTGCTATTCTTAGCACTCTTGGAATGCTGTTTCTCCGCCCTGTTATTTTGTTTGCTCTCTCTTCACTTCGGTCATGTTAGGAAACTTGTGTTTGGCCTGGCAGGATAACAACCGGCCCCCGAGGCCTGTGACGTGCTGTTGAACTGTTGTGGAGAAGAAGAGTCATGATAAGGTGAATAACAAGCTGCCTGGTGGTTACTTTTAAAGGAAGTCCCTGGACAATGTGAAGCTACATATGATACACTGTGTCCTCTTCAAACATTTGCTCACTAATAAGTTTTTTAGGGTAGAGCTGATTTAGTTTTCAAACTCTGCTAAATAAATGTAAGGTAGGCTTTTATTTAAGACAGCAAAAACAAGCGTACATCTTTCAAATACAGACATTATCAATGGAGAAATGCATGGTGCAAAGTTAATGCTGTGTTGCCTGGGAAGTAGTGAAGCGGTCTGTGTGAGCAGGTGATTCAAGGTTGGATACACACTTTGGGAAAAGGTGTGTGGGCAAAAGAGTGAGTAACACTCTTGACATGGCCTTAAGCAAGGCACTTAGCCTCATGCCGCTCCAGCAGAAATCTGTGGTTATACAGGACAGCTCTGAAGTGTGAATGTGTGGAACTGCATGAATGAAGATGAATGTTACCGGAGAGAGGATCATGCTCACTTGTTGACTATAGTAAAAAAAATCTTTCAGTCTAGATGAGGAGCAGAAATGTTGGCATTGGATGTTTCTCTCCTTTACCTATCATACCAGCATTTAAAAAGTATAAGCTGAGGGTGTCGTCAGGAGGTGGAGGGGATGGTTGATGGCAAGACCCTTAGGTGAGACACCTGCCAAGCTGCAGACAGCTGTTCCAGACAAAAATACTGCAAAACCGGTTGTTTTTCATCAAGTCTTTCCTGTGTTTTCAGCAGCTTTCTAACCACCAAACATGGGTGTTTTTTAGCAACACGATGCTATGTTTCCTTCTGAGATAGTGCCAAGAAAACAGGTTATTTTTACCGAGACATCGCTACGTTACCAGCTGGGATAGTGCTGTGAAAAGCAGTTGTTATGTACCAAGACGTGTTTCCAGTGGGGATTCTGCCACCAAAACCCGGTATTAGAAGCCGAAACATGATCTTCTCCTAACCATAACCAAGTAGTTTTTGTGCCTAAACCCTACCACAAGTTTGTAAAGTTTCAGAGTTTGCAGAAATGTACAATGCCAACATTTATTTTTGCCAGTTTGATTGTATACTTTCTGCAACATCTGTCAGTCTTAGCGAATATCTGCATCTGTAAATATCAGAGTACGAGCTGATGTTAGGTGAATATCAGCTGACACTACGTAAAAGAAAAAAACAACTCAAATAATACTCATGAGTTGAAAACACTCGTTGAGAACCTTTTGAATGAAGGGACTGAGGATGGAGGAGGCCATTTCATTTGCATTTCCATAGTTTATTTAAAACAGCTGGGACTGGTACATTTACATGTTAACATCAACATGTTATCTTTTGTTGTGTGGCTTGAAAATCTATCTGCAGTCATTGAAGTGGTTCTTGACTTTAGGAGCTTTTATAGAATCGTTTTTAAAGCAAGTCAAACCATGTATTTGTCCTTAGGGGGAATACAAGATGACAGTAGCCACGGTTGGCTGCCCTTGAATGAGTCTCATTTACGTCTGTGTCCCAGATCAATACTACATACTAATTCGAAGATGTCAGTATGCATTCTCAATCTGTCTGATTTTTGAATGTGCTGTTGATGTACACTGTTCTACCTCAATTCAGTTCACTATGAACTCAGTAGCATGACAATGATAAGTTCACTATGTTTTTTTTTAGCATGTTAGCATGATAGCATCTTCTAAGTAGCACTAAACACAAAGTGAGCTACAGCTGAGGCCCGTAGTTTTGAAGGTATTTGGACACAAACCAAAGTAATAGACAAATTAAAATTGGCATAAGATGAAAAGTCAGAGGCTGACAAAAATTATTAAAAATTCATGCTGAGGGGACAAAATAAGTTCAAAATTTCATGGCTACCCGTCCAATAGTTGAAAAATGTTACATTAACCCCCAAAGCGGAATTTACACTTCTGCTTTGAATCGACGCCGTAGCCTGATACACACCTCCCCAGAAATGTTGCTACACATCGTAGCTCCACAGACCTCCTGTCTATTTCTGTAAGCTGAAACCATTTCCCTCAGTGGAGCCGAATCTTTTGTTTACTTTAATTTCCCAGATAAGAAACAATAAATTGTGAAGACAATAGAGTGTGCCAGGGCTGACGTCAAAACCCGGAAGTTTAGCATCGTGCTGGTTCCCGGAAGAGAAAGTGAATGTGATTTTTGCATTGCGTTTTGGATTATGTCAGAAAATAAGCTCTGTGT